>NC_080180.1:1869772-1884772 GCF_950295315.1 Erinaceus europaeus | reverse complement strand
TGTGAGTGTGAGTGAGTGTGTGTGAGTGAATGTGTGAGTGTGAGTGTGAGTGAGTGTGTGTGTGAGTGTCTGTGTGAGTGTGAGTGAGTGTGAGTGAGTGAGTTGTGTGTGTGTGTGTTGTGTGTGAGTGTGAGTGAGTGTGTGTGTGAGTGTGAGTGAGTGTGTGTGTGAGTGTGAGTGAGTGTGTGTGTGAGTGAGTGAGTGAGTGTGTGTGAGTGTGTGTGTGAGTGTGAATGAGTGTGTATGAGTGAGTGTGTGTGAGTGAGTGTGTGAGTGTGAGTGTGTGTGTGAGTGAGTGTGTGAGAGTGTGTGTATGAATGTGTGTGTGTGAGTGTGTGTGAGTGAGTGTGAGTGAGTGTGTGTGAGTGTGAGTGTGTGTGTGTGAATGTGAGTGAGTGTGTGTGTGTGTGTGAGTGTGAGTGAGTGTGTGAGAGTGTGTGTGTGAGTGTGTGTGAGTGAGTGTGAGTGAGTGTGTGTGTGTGAGTGTGTGAATGTGTGTGTGAGTGTGAGTGAGTGTGTGTGAATGTGTGTTGTGTGTGAGTGTGAGTGAGTGTGTGTGAGTGAGTGTGTGTGAGTGTGTGAATGTGAGTGAGTGTGAGCGTGTGTGTTGTGTGTGTGAGTGTGAGTGAGTGTGTGTGAGTGTGAGTGTGTGTGAATGTGTGTTGTGTGTGAGTGTGTGTGTGAGTGTGTGAATGTGAGTGTGAGTGTGTGTGTTGTGTGTGTGAGTGTGAGTGAGTGTGTGAGTATGTGAGTGTGTGTGTGAGTGTGAGTGAGTGTGTGAGTATGTGAGTGTGTGTGTGTGTGAGTGAGTGTGAGTGTGAGTGAGTGTGTGTGTGAGTGTGAGTGTATGTGAGTGAGTGTGTGTGAGTGTGAGTGAGTGTGTGTGAGTGTGAGTGAGTGTGTGTGAGTGTGTTTGAGTGTGAGTGATTGTGAGTGAATGTGTGTGAGTGGGAGTGAGTGTGTGTGAGTGTGTGTGTGAGTGAGTGTATGAGTGAGTGTGAGTGTGAGTGAGTGTGTGTGTGAGTGTGAGTGAGTGTGTGTGTTGTGTGTGTGAGTGTGAGTGAGTGTGTGTGAGTGAGTGTGTGAGTGTGAGTGTGAGTGAGTGTGTGTGTGAGTGTCTGTGTGAGTGTGTGAGTGAGTGTGAGTGAGTGAGTTGTGTGTGAGTGTGTGTGTTGTGTGTGAGTGTGAGTGTGTGTGTTAGTGTGAGTGAGTGTGTGTGTGTGAGTGTGAGTGTGTGTGTGAGTGAGTGAGTGTGTGTGTGTGTGTGAGTGTGAATGAGTGTGTATGAGTGAGTGTGTGTGAGTGAGTGTGTGAATGTGTGTGTGAGTGAGTGTGAGTGTGTGTGAGTGTGAGTGTGTGTGAGTGTGAGTGAGTGTGTGTGAGTGTGAGTGAGTGTGTGTGTGAGTGTGTATGTGTGTGTGAGTGTGAGTGTGTGTGAGTGTGTGTGTGACTGTGAGTGTGTGTATGTGTGTGAGTGTGTGTGAGTGTGTGTATGTGTGTGAGTGAGTGTGTGTGTGACTGTGAGTGTGTGTGTATGTGTGTGAGTGTGTGTATGTGTGAGTGAGTGTGTGTGTGACTGTGAGTGTGTGTGTGTGAGTGTGTGTGTATGTGTGTGAGTGTGTGTGTGAGTGTGTGTATGTGTGTGAGTGAGTGTGTGTGTGTGACTGTGAGTGTGTGTGTATGTGTGTGAGTGTGTGTATGTGTGAGTGAGTGTGTATGTGTGTGTGTGACTGTGAGTGTGTGTGTATGTGTGTGAGTGTGTGTGTGAGTGTGCAGGTCTTTGGACAGATAAGCAGGTGTGTGATTGCCAGGTCATAAGGTAGCAGACAGATAGCAGGCTGCAGGCACCACAAGTCGCCTGTTTTCTGAAACATGAAAGGTAAAGGGATGACAGAGAGACTGGTAGCCAGGGTCAGACAGGCTGAGTGCACACACTGCCATGCACAAGACCCAGGTTCAGTTCCCCACTCTCCACCTGTAGGGGGAATGACACTTTATAAGTGGTAAAACAGGCCTGCAGCTGTCTCTCTCTCTTTCCTTCTATCCCCTCTTCCCTCAATTTCTCTCTGTCCTATCAAATAAAGAGGGGGAGGAGAGGGGAAAATGGCTGCTGGGAGTTGTGGATTTGTCATGCAGGCACCAAGCGCCAGTGATAACCCTGGTGGCAGAGAGAGAGAGAGAGGTGGACCCCGGTGGCTGCCCTTTGATACTGCCAAGAGCCCTCTTGTCAGGAGACACTTCTCTGTGGAGTGGGAGCCTCCCCAAGGTGCAGAGTGAGCTCTGAGCCCATATGTGTACCCCGCTTCTGTCTCCCCTGCACGCCCCCACCCCGAGACTCTCCTCAGCACGGCAAGGACCTCGCTGGGAACGGTCAAGTGGGGAGAGCAGCTCGCTGAGAGGATGAGGCAGGACGCTCAGTGCTGTCAGGGACAACGAGGCCTCCTAGGAGAGCAGCCTGAGCCTCCCAGCCTCCCTTGACCCCCGTGGCTCCAGGTACCTTCCTTGGCCAAGTGCCGATCCCTGTCCTGCACGGAACCGGTGTCAGCAGGTCACTGGGCAGCCTTGGAGACCCTTGTGTGTCAGACAGAGGGCCCGGAGAGCCAGGCTGGGCCGTGCGGGGACTCAGGCAGGAGCCAAGCCCGCGTGGGAGTTTCAGAGCCCCCAGGGAGCTCAGTGCAATGACCTCTCTGTCTCTCTCTCTCTCTCCGGAACCTGGGTGGGATGTGTGACAGCTGCTATTGTCGCTGATGATGACGATAGGGATGGAGATGGGAAGGCCCGTGTACCTGTCCTAGCCTCTGCTGGGCACCTGGCTCTCTCTCTCTCTCTCTTAATTAGTGATTTAATAATGATGAACAATATTGTAAGATCACAGGGGTACAACTCCACACAGTTTCCACCACCAGAGTTCCGTGTCCCATCGCCTCCATTGGAAACTTCCCTATTCTTTATCCCTCTGGGAGTCTGGACCAAAGATCTTTATGGGGAGCAGAAGGTGGGAGGTCTGGCTTCTGCAATTGCTTCTCTGCTGGACATGGGTGTTGGCAGGTGGATCCACACCCCCAGCCTGTGTCTGTCTGTCCCTAGTGGGGCAGGGCTCTGGGGAGGGGAGGCTCCAGGACACATGGGTGAGGCCGTCTGCCCAGGGGAGGTCAGGATGGAATCATAGGAGCATCTGCAACTTGGTGGCTGAAAGGCAGTAAGATTAAAGCAGGACAAATTGTTTAATAAACAGGAGCCCAAAGGCAGGACTAGGGCAGATGGAACTAAGGGGCATCTCACTTTCTGAATGAGACAAGTGGTGGGATCCCACTTGCAGGAGCCCCAGGGACCTTAAAAAAAATAAAGTGAAGAACAGAATGAACGCAAAAGCATGAGGGCTGGCTGGCGGTGCACCTGGTTGAGTACGCACCCATCACCATGTGCAAGGACCTGGGTTCAAACCCCAGTCCCCACCTGCAGGGGGAACTTCACAAATGGTGAGGCAGGTTTGCAGGTGCCTCTCTCTCCCGTTCCCTCTCCTTTCCTCTCAATTTCTCTCTGTCCTATCAAATTAAATAAATAAAGCTAAAAATTCTTAGAGAGAGGGCAGAGTACAGAGCCGATCATTGGCTCTTCTCTCCTCCATGGAACAGGCGGGGGGGGGCAGACAGACACCTTTCTCATCAGTACCATCTGTCTCCTCTGAGGAAGCTCCCAGGTGGCAGTTTCTGTGTCTGCTGGGCCTCCATGAGCCTAAGCCATGGAGATGTGCATTTTGCCAAGGTTGTGTCCCTCACCTCCACAGGCATGACCAACCTCACCCTCAGTCCCACAGGACATCATCTCACCCCTTTTCATTGCTGCGTAGTACTCTGCTGAGCAGCTGCCCATAGCTTTCTCACCCAGGCGTCTGTGGAAGGACATTTTGGGTGTTTCAGGCTTTTGCTGTCGTGGATAAAGCCGCTGTGAACATGGGGCTGCACGTGTCCCTCGGAATCCGTGTCGTTCTATCTTTTGGGTCAATGCCTGGTGGTGGAATTGCTGGGTGGTGTGGCATCTCCATGTGTGTTTAAGGATTCTCCACGCTGTTCTCCATGGCGGCTGCCCCAGTTGGCGCTCCCACCAGCAGTGCGGTAGGTAGAGTTCCTGTCTCCACGCCCTCGCCGCGCTGACCTCCTCTTGTTTTAAGGTTGGAGTCCATTCTCACAGGTGTGAGGGGGGATCTCTGTGGTTTTAGTTTGCATTTCTCTGGTGAAGAGTGAACTGGAGCATTTCCACATACGTCTGTGGGCTGTGTTTATCTTTCTTTAGAGAACCATCTATTCCTATCTCCTGCCCACTTTTTAATTGGGTGGTTCTTTTTCCCTCTCTCTCTGAAGAAAAGTCTGTCCAGACCAATGCAGCCCTAGTGATGAGGAAAACAATCACCGGGCCGTCAGAAATGTCATGACGCACCTTTGCCTCGACAAACACAGTGAGTGTGATGGCCCACCAGGTGTGTTGAGCAGGGAGCGTTACTGTGAGACACGGGGCAGTGTTAGCAACACACGAGCTGCAGGTGTGACCCGTGGGTGGCTGACCTCACCTGGGGAGTGAGTGGCGGCAGGTGAGGCGAGAGCCCGTCTCTGGAGGACCTCTCAGGTCTCAGGTCTCGAAGCGCCCCCATCTTGAGTGTGGCTCCGGCTCCAGTGGCTTTTCCACGGCAGGTACCATGTTGTGTTTTCCTGAATGGCTCTTCAGACCTCTGGGAGGCCAATGCTCTGCTTGCCATCGGCCGTGAGAATTGAGCCTCCTGGACAGGGGAGGGCTGAGATGTCTCTCCTCTCCTGGCTTTCTGTCATTCCCTCTCTCTTCTCTGCCTCCCACTCTTTCCCTCTTCTAATAACAAAAGGGGTGGGAGGGTGCTGTGCAGTGTCGTTTATGTCTAAGGCTCATAGCTTCATTAATATATATATAGTTTATTTATTTACTTTGATCAGAGATATACAGGGAGAGAGAGAGAGAGAGACCAGAGCCCTGCTCAGCTCTGGCTGATGACAGTGCTGGGGATTGAACCTGGGACCTCAGAGCCTCAAGCATGAAAGTCTTTTTGCAGAACCCCTATGTTCTCTTCCCAGCCCAGATTCTTTATTTTTTAAAATGTATATTTAAATTTATTGGATACAGACAGAAATTGAGAGGGAAGGGGGTGATAGGGAGAGAGAGGGAGAGAGAGAGAGAGAGAGAGAGAGAGAGAGACCTGCATCACTGCTTCACTGCTCTTGAAACTTCCCCTGCTGTTAGAGATGTGGGCTTGAACCTGGGTCCTTACATGTTGTAACAATCTACTGGGTGCAACCCCCCACCCATAACTTCTTAAGAAAAGCAAGGAGCTTCTGTGAGGACACCATCCCCAGCCCTGTGGCATCCGGGAGACGGAGGCAGGAGCGGGGCCTGGCTCACGCTGTGCCCGTGAGAGTGGAGGCCGTGACCGTGCCATGTCCCTGTGACTTGTGCCTACACAGTGCTGGCCCTCCACATCCTCTTTGCAGCCCCAAACACACTGCTTGGTGCCCGTCCGCTCAACAGAGCACCTAGACGCTTGTCAGCTACCCACTGGAAAGAGGGCACAGAAAGATGCTCCCAGACCCTGGCTTTCCAGGGACCCTCGCTGGCTGACAGACGTGGACTTGGAGTGGGGAGGGCAGAGTCCTGCTTCCTGTTGATTTCCCCGGAAGTCAGCAAGTCCGGACTTGTGTATCCAGGGCGCCGGAGCGGTGCTGGAGCTCTGGGCCGACCCATGCAGGCTTCTGGGCTTCATCCCTGGCACCCCATGTGGCAGAGGGGTGCTGCCACTCTCCCCCTCTTGGATACTCATGAATTAATGATGACAGCGGATTTTAATGCAGATTCCTGGGCAGGGCCGCCATACCCATGAGCACACTGGGGGGCAAGGACTCTAAAAGGTGGGATGGGAACCAGGGGGCTTTCCCACTGCTCAGACACGGGTGCTCGTGCTGGCTTCTCCTGGGGTGGGGGGTGGCCTGGGCATGCTGGGCAACTTTCCGATTCCACCTGGTAAAAATGCAATTTGTCTCTTCTTGGCTCCTATGCAAGGTGGATGCGTCTGTGAGTGAAAGACAAGCCTCTAAGCCTTTTGCCATTTATGTCATTGATCCATTGGGATCCCAGCCCCTCCTGCCATCCTCCCCCAGCCTGCTGAGTGATCTCTATTAATAATTGAATAAAGAGAAAAGAAGGCAACACTTGAAACTTTCTCCCCAAAGCCAGCAGGAGCGCTGAAAACAACAACAGAAATGGGAAACAAAGCAGTGTGGAAGGGGAAAATGAAAAAGAAAAAGAAAAAAGTCAGCAACCGGGAAGTCTGTGCTGCCTGTGGTCACCTGATGCGCTAGGATTCCCCTTTGGCTGTCCCCCAGATTTGACAGGGAGAGAAAGAGGTGGGGGGGGTCTGAGTCAGGGGAAGATGCCGGTATGGCTTCTTGTCTCACCTTCTCTCTCTCTCTCTCATCCTCAAGCTAGGAAGCTCCCAGGGCAGGATGCTGTGAGCAGCCACCACTGGGCAGCGAGGCCGGGTTCAAGACAGCCACCAGGAAGGCAGAGAAAAGGGAGAGAGATGTCAGAGCAGGCTGGGTCGCTGAGGTGGGCCCAGGGCATTTGACAGAAATACAGGAGATCAGGGAGCCAGGCCGTGCCGCACCTGGTTAAGCACACGCACTACGGTGCGCAAGGACCAAGGTTCAAGCCCCCGGTCCTTGCGCACTGCGAGAGGCCATCTTGAGGCGGTTTGCTTTAGCAAACTCTGAGGATGCCGACAGCTGCTGGGTGCTGGAGAAAGTAGAAAAGCCTGTTCTCTCTCTCTCTCTCTCTCTCTCTCCCCCTCCCCCCTCTCCCTCTCCCCTCTCCCCCCTCCCTCTTCCTCTCCCCTCTCCCTCTCCCCCTCTCCCCCTCTCCCTCTCCCTCTCCCCTCTCTCCCCTCCCTCTACCTCTCCCCTCTCCCCCTCTCCCTCTCCCCCTCTCCCTCTCCCTTCTCCCCTCTCTCCCCTCCCTCTCCCTCTCCCTTCTCCCCCTCTCCCTCTCCCCCTCTCCCTCTCCCTTCTCCCCCTCTCCCTCTCCCCCTCTCCCTCTCCCTTCTCCCCCTCTCCCTCTCCCCCTCTCCCTCTCCCTTCTCCCCCTCTCCCTCTCCCCTCTCCCCCTCCCTCTCCTTCTCCCCCTCTCCCTCACCCCTCCCCCTCCCTCTCTCTCTGTGTCTCCTGCTAGGCTGCTCCCCTCCATGTGGGCCAAAGCGGCTGTTAGCTGGGCTGGGGTATGGAGCTGGGGGGGGGGCTTCTGGGTTGTGAGAGCCCACAGTTGGGCTGAGGGTCTCCCCACTGTGCAGTGTGGCTTCCAGCAACCTGACCGCAAACTCCAGCACGCTTTCAGGGCTCTGTGACCAGCACCTCACACAACGGTCAAGTCTAGACAGAATCAAATAATAATAATAATGGCTCCGTAGCTCCCCAAACCATTTCGTCTCCCCCAGTATGGAGACAGACCACTGCCTTGTTCCTCTCCAAGAGAACCAGGCTCTCTGGTCCAGTCCAGTCTGGTCAGTGAGAACTGGGCCACCTTGGCCAAGGGGATCTGGAAAGCCTGCCTGCTTTCTCTCCATGGGGGTCTGGGAGGAGGCGGCCCGTCGTCCACACCCAGAGGGAGAAGCCGTGTGGCCCTGTAGATGGTGGAGTCTTGGAGGTGGGCAGTTCCTGACCTGAACACAGATGCTCCTTCCTGGGTAACACGTCTTAACACGGCATCACCAGGATGGACGGGAAGGTTTTCAGGCTGAAGGGAGAGGCAGAGAACAGAGGTCTAGGGGGGCAAGGGGACGGATCTTGCCAGTGGGGAAGTGGGGATGGGAGGGGGCACCTGTGTCCACTGCCTCTTCCAGCTGCCCGCAGGTGAGGATGGGAGGGGGGAGGCGGCCCAGGGCCTGCCTGCTGGTACCCTCACATCCACTCTAGACCCCAGGGGGGAAAATGAGCTTCCCTCCTGCCCACCCCCCAAAACTGCACGGGCCCTCATGGCTCCCCGGGGGATGCCTGGAACGTCATGGGATTGGTGGCAGACAGGGAACCTGTCCCCAGCCCCGTGTGCTGCTTAGACAGCAGGGTCTCCCGTCCACACGCCGACCAGCCTCCCCCCCCCCCCCCCCGCACCTGCTCTCTGTTCTGCTCCGTGTCGAGCCCACCTCCTCCCGGCCTCCTGCTCTGAGCGGCCAGGACCAGCTGCCTGTGAGAGAAATGACTGGAACCCGGGGACACAGCGGTGGTGGAGGGCAAGGAGATGGCAGTGCGGTGGCCTCGGGGGCCCAAGGACACTTGTCAGCATGTGCTTTCTGTTGACCTCCGACACTGTCAAGACCGCTGCATGGTGCATCTAAGGGCTTCTGTATTTTACTCTCTTGGCTCTGTGTGCTGGCGGGGGTCTGCGGGAAGCAGTCTGGATAGGGGCACCTTTTTTGGGTGCTAAGAAAGGGAAGGAAGGTCAGACCCTCACAGCTTGGCGGATGGTTGAAGGCAGCCTCCTGATATTTAACTCGTCCACCAGAAATAATAAGGGAGAGGAGACGGTGGCACACCCAGTTAAACTCACATAGTACAAAACACAAGGACCCAAGTTCAAGCCCCCGGCTCCCCACCTGCAGAGGGGACGCTTCATAAGTGGCAAAGCGGGTCTGCAGGTGTCTGTCTTTCTCTCCCCCTCTGTCTCCCCCTCCTCTCTCCACGTCTCTCTGCCCTGGCCAATGAAAATGGAAATAATGGCCGCCAGGAGCAGTGGGTTTATAGCTCAGGCACCGAGCCCCAGCGATAACCCTGGAGGCCGACAAAAACAAAACAAAACAAAAAATTATGGGTGGGGGGGACCTGTCAGAAGACTGTTGATGTGAAGTGGGGGGTGCTCAGAGCTGTCTATGGCCATCAGAGAAGTGAGGTGCAGACCACACCCCTAGCTGGTGTTCCCAGGTGGCTGCGGTCAGCTGAGGAGTGTTGTGTGGGCATCATCACGGGGGTGTGACCTAACAGCTGGGACGCCTGGCATTTATCTGTTCCATCTCCACCCACCACCCTGGTCTTCGGCTATATTTAGCCGTCCTGCAGCGTACCTGGCCAACATTTATTTTACACTGTTTAAAAGAATGGAGACCTGAGTTTGAGTCTTCATCAGAAAGCGAGACCACCCAAGCTCCGTCTCCCAGGGAGACTCACGTTCCCTCTTGGCTATCACCCTCTCTGCTCCTTGGCCCCCAGCATCATGACTGCAAGGCAGTTGTGCTTTCACCCTGTGTGAAGGGAGGCAGAGCACGGGGCAGTCATCTAGTGATCACAGTCAAGATGGTGAGTGGATCTGGAAAATTCCACTGGCCAAAAAAAAAAAAAAAAAATCAGTCTCTCTGCAACAGACTTCCTCTCAGCCTTAATGACCCACAGAGTTGTCCAATTTTCTGATGGTCTTATGTCACTGACATCACCGTAATGACCGAGTGGATTTTGCCAGACTCCTCTGGGAAGGCTCTTTTTCATAATATTTGTTTCCTCCTTCTCCTTCTTCTCCTTCTCCTTTCTTCTCCTCTCCTCTTCCACCACCTCCTCCTCCTCCTCCTTCTTCTTCCTCTTCTTTTTAATCTTTATTTATTTATTGGATGGAGATAGTCAGAAACTGAGAGGAAGGTGGAGAGAGACAGACACCTGCAGCCCTGCTCCACCACTCATGAAGCTTTCCCCCCGCAGGTGGGGGCCGAGGGCTTGAACCCAGGCCCTAGTGCCTTATAACGTGTGTGCCCAAGGAGGTGTGCCACCAGGAATGCTCTCTTGTAAGTGGCCCTCTTATCTATGGCTTTCCTTGCTCAGTAGACTCCAGTTACTGTTCCAGCTGTCTATGACTGTTTACTAAGGTGCCCCAAACCCAGTGACTTATCCCAAACACTAATTCTTACTCTCGGTTCTTTTTTTCTTTTAAAACCATTAATTTTATTTGATAGAACAGAGAAATTGAGAGGGAGGGAGAGTTAGGGAGAGAGACAGACACCTGCAGCCCTGCTTCACCACTAAGGAAAACTTTCCCCCTGCAGGTGGGAACCGAGGGCTTGAACCTGGGTCCTTGTGTATGGTGCTGTGTGCACTCAACAGGGTGCGCCACTCCGTGGCCCCTCACCCTCGGCTCTCGAGGTTGACGGCTTCGTCAGGGTAATTGTTACCCGGAGTTGCACATGTGTCTGCGCTCAGGTAGAGACTCGGTCTTGCTCAGAGCTTGCCGCTCCAGTCTTCTGCGACCAGCTTCCTCCAGCACGAGAGTTAGATGATTCAGCTGGAGGAGGGCCAAGCGGTGATGTGCTCAGTCGGGCACACACACCAGCACCCCAGCTCCCCACTTGCAATGGGGAAGCTTCACAGATGGTGAAGCAGGGCTGCAGGTGTCTCTCTGTTACCCTCTCTACCTCCCCCTTCCATCTCAGTTACTCTCTGTCTCTATCCAATAGATAAATAATTTTAAAAGACTTAATAAAAATTGTATTATAGTTTATTTATTTATTGCTGGATAGAGACAGAGAGTAACTGAGATGGAATGGGGAGGTAGAGAGGGAGAGAGACAGAGAGATACCTGCAGCCCTGCTTACCACTTGTAAAGTTTTCCCCCCTGTAGGTGGGAGTCAGGGACTTGAACCTGGGTCCTTATACTCTGTAATGTGTGCACTCAACCAGGTGCGTCACCACCTGGCCCCTAATATAAAATTTTAAAAAAGAAAGAAAGAAAACCCAGGTGGAAAGTTACAAAGCCTCTTTAGACCTTGCCTTGGACACCACTGCAGTCCTCTGCCTTCACAGACGTGAGTCCAGGGCTCAGTGACAGGCTGCCCCAGGCACTAAGCGGGCACAGATGACAAGGGTGGGTCCTGGTCTCTGCCCTTGTAGAGACAAACATGTTGGACTTGGCCATGCCATGCCAGGGCACACCACTCTGTAAGAGTCAGTACCAGGTGATTTGGGCTGTGAAATTCATCCAGCAGCCTCACACATCCTGTGGGTCCGGCCCCTGGACGTTCTCAGCAGCCTCAGTACACGGGTCTCTGGCTGGCTGAGCTGTAACCCAGGGAGGACCCTCAGAGCCCGGCCACAGCACAGCTGGGGTGCCTGCCTGGGCCTTGTCGCCATTGGTTCTCGCTATGTGCAGAGCCTGGGGCCCGGCCTTTCCAGCTCCTGATGGAGGAAGTGAAGCTGAAAAGCCAGATTCTGGGGGGCTGGGTGGTGATGCACCTGGTTGAATGCACACATTATATTACAGTGTGTAAGGACCTGGGTTCAAGCCCCATCTCTACCTGCAAGGGGAGTGGTTTATAAGTGGAGGAGCAATGTTGCAGATCTCTCTCTTCATCTATATCTCCCCCTGTTGATTCCCTTTCTTTCTCTTTCTTTTTTTCTTTCTTTCTTTCTTTCTTTCTTTCTTTCTTTCTTTCTTTCTTTCTTTCTTTTCTTTCTTCCTTTCTTTTTTTCCCTCCAGGGATCTCTGGGGATTGGTGCCAGCACTATAAATCCACCACTCCTGGTGGACAACTTTTCCATTTTATTGGATAGGACAGAGAAATTGAGAGAGGAGGGGGAGATATAAACAGAGACACTTACAGACCTGCTTCACCACTTGTGAAGTGCCCCCTCCCCAGATGGGGAGCCGGGGCCTCAAACCCGGATCCTTGTGTGAGTCCTGGCACTTTGTTCTATGTGTGCTTGACTGGGTGCACCACTGCCCAGCCCCCTGACTTCTCTGTTTCTATCCAAAATAAATAAAAAAAATAAGCCAGATTCTGCTCCTGATAAGTTCTACTCTATTCTATTCTATTCTATTCTATCTTATTTTATCTTATTTTATTTTATGTCTTAAGCAGTTCTGGTCATGCCACAGGAGCAGTGGCTTGTGCCCATAACAAGTTGAACTTGTGGATCCCAGTCAGCTCGTGAGAACTCCCCAGGCACAGGCTGTCTCTCAGCTTCCCTCTGGAGAGATGTCTCTTTTGGAAAGAAGCAGTGGTCCTGGGCCCTGCCTCCTCTCCTCCCTGGTGTCCTTAAAGGAAGGTGATGTGTGTTGCCCAAGGGAGAGACTGTTATGCTGGACAGCAATGTTGACAGACGAATCGTCGGTGGTCAGCAGTTCCCGGGCCTTATCACTTCTGGCAGAGTTCATGAACATTCGGTGGAGCAGCTCAACTCGGAGCTGGGGGCAGGGCCTCAGGATGACACAAGAGGTACCTTGGCGGTTCAGACACAAAGGTCGAAAGCCTTGATGGGCCGGGCAGAATTTCTGGGGGGGGGGGCTGTCTGGAACCCCAGTGTCGCTTCTTAAGTTACCACCCAGGTCTGGCGGGCTGTGCCCTCTCCATTCCTCATAGCGGTGGCACTTCTCGAGTGTTTGAAGTCCAGCAGCAACGGCAGAGACACGCGGCCTTGAGACGCTCGCTGCCGGGAGCGGAGCTGCATTCTGGCTTCACTGTGGCCTGGCTGATTCCTCTCTCAGCCCCTTAGCTTCAACTTGTTGCATCTGCTTTTTTTTTTTTAATTAGTGACTATCTCTTATTTGTATATATTTTGCCCCCCCTTTTAAAATATTTATTTATTTATTCCCTTTTGTTGCCCTTGTTGTTTTATTGTTGTAGTCATTATTGATGTCATTGTTGGATAGGACAGAGAAATGGAGAGAGGAGGGGAAGATAGAGGGGGAAAGAAAGACAGACACCTGCAGACCTGCTTCACTGCTTGTGAAGCGACTCCCCTGCAGATGGGGAGCCGGGGGCTCGAACCTGAAACCTTATTCTGGTCCTTGCGTTTGGCGCCACGTGCGCTTAACCCGCTGCGCTACTGCACAACCTCCCTTTTTTTTTAGGCCCCCTTTTCTCTTCCTTTCAAGTCACACCCACACTTATTATTACATCCAAATGCCTCTCCCCTTTCCTCTGCTCTGTCCGAGTCCTGATGGAGTCGGGGTTCAGAGCCCTCTGGGCATCTCCCCCTGACATTTCTCCCCCTCTGGGAATCTGGATCCAAATTCTTTATGGGGAGCAGCAGGTGGGAGCTCTGGCTTCTGTAGTTGTTTCTCCGCTGGACATGGGTGTTGGCAGGTGGATCCACACCCCCAGCCTGTTTCTTGTGGGGCAGAGCTCTGGGGAAGCGGGGCTCCAGGACACACGGGCGAGGTCGTCTCTCAGGGAGGCCAGGATGGCGTCATGGCAGCGTCTGTGAACTTGGCCGCTTCAGCAGGGTGACTGTGGTTCTGCTGTGAGGGAGCCTGCTGTCCCGGGTCCGGTTTGCTGCATGAAGCTGCCCGCACGTTGACCCTGCCCCTTCTGGGAAGCCGCGCTGGCCTGGCATCTCGCGCCGCTCTTGGTGGGGTGAGAACATGCTTCTCGGGCCGGTTTTGTGCCGGATCCTCTCCCTCTTCAGGATCTTTCTGTGGGTTCCTGGTTTGCCAGACTCGATGGTAAACAGAACGGGAGGCAGGAGGTTCTGTAGCTACTCGCGTGTTCATACACATGGGCTAGGGAGACAGCTCAGCACCTGAGCGCAGGACGATGCCGGGGCAGGTCCTCATCTTTTTGTCTCATATAAAAATAAATAACCAAATCTTTTTTTTTTTAAGCAAGTAAACTACTTGACCACTGTTGATGAATTAGATGTGTGTGTGTCTAGTTGTATATTCTGAGGGTGTTTCTTTTTTTTTTTTTTTTGTCACCTCACCAGGGTTATCTCAGGGGCTTGGTGCCAGCACTAAAACTCCACTGCTCCTGGTGACCATTTCCCCCCCTTTTTTTCTATTTCTTTTCCTTTTTTATTTTATTTATTTACTATTGGATAGAGATAGAGATTGAGAAGGGTGGGGGAGGTAGAGAGGGAGAGGGAGGGTGAGGGAGAGGGAGAGAGACCTGCAGCTCTACTTCAACACTCGCGAAGCTTTCCCCCTACAGATGGGAACCAGGGGCTCGAACCTGGGTCCTTGTGCACTGTAATGTGTGTGCTTAGCCAGGTGCACCACTGCCTGCCTCCACCTTTTTTCTTTCTATTTTTCTATTCTGATAGTAGAGAGAAACCGAGAGATGAGGGGGAGATAGAAAGGGAGAAAGACAGAGTGGTACCTGCAGACCTGCTCTGCCCATCTGTGTCAGGGTCTCTGAGAAACACTTCCCCCAAATATCCTGAATTATTTTGACATTCCTGGGAATGAAGCTGTTGCCTCATAATTAGACACTGGCTTAAAGCACAGATCCTGGTGGAGGCAGTGATGTCCTGACGAGGCTAATGGCCAGCCGACCATTCCTCCAAAGCAGGCTCCCGTGAGGGCAAGGAGGCAGCAGGTTCAGGTGGCTGACCAGGTCTGGCTGGCCCTGCTGTGTGAACACAGAGCGCTCAGAAGTTAGCCATGCCCCGCGGAGAGCCTGAAGGGCCCACGAGTGTGCGGAGAGGAATACTCAGTCTGGCCATTCATCGTGTTAACTCTCAGCTTAGAAAAAAAAGTGTACCCATTTATTATTTTAAGATCTACTTATTTTATTTGCCAGGACAGAGAGAAATTGAGAGTTGGGTGTGGGGGGCAGATGGTGACACACCCAGTTAAGTGCACATAGTACTAAGCTCAAGGACCTGGGCAAGCACCAGGGTTCAGGGCCCTGATCCTTACCTAGAGTGGGGACACCTTACCAACGGTGAAGCGGGTCTGCAGGTCTCTCTCTCTCTCTCTCTCTCTCTTCCTCTGTATTTCCTATTTCCCTCTCAGTTTTTCTCTCTGTCCTATCAAATGAAATGGGGGTGGGTAGGAATTGCCATAGGAGCAGTGGATTTATAGTGTAGCACTGAGCCCCAGTGATAACCCTGGTGGCAAAAAAAAAAGAAAGAAAGAAAGAAAGAAAGGAAGGAAGGAAAGAAGAAGTTGAGAGAGAAGGGAAGGTAGAAAGAGGGAGAGAGAGAAATCTGTAGCCCAGCCTTACCACTCGTGATGCTT
>NC_080180.1:1819377-1869572 GCF_950295315.1 Erinaceus europaeus | reverse complement strand
GCCAGAACTCCCACCTTCTGCTCCCCGTAGAGAACTTCACTTACTTTTAAAAGGGGTCTAAGACCTGCCAACCACCTCCCGCGGAAGTGTGCGCACCCGTATCGTGACCGTGTGGTGTCGGGAGATGCGGGGCCTTGGTGTCCCACACACCCCGCACCGGCACTAACCCACAGAGCAAAGGCCCAACGCCAGGGCTCCTGCTGGCTCCTTCCTGCCGACGCCCACAGGGGCGGACACAGGTGGCCTCGTCTTTCTGACCGGCTGTCAGCCCAGGAACCTGGGAAGCTCCTGACCAACTCGGAGCCAAAACTACCTTTTTGGAGGGCAGGTGTGTTTGCAAAGCCCTCCGTGACTCTTCCGGCAGCTGGCACCTGCAGCCTGAGAGTCCGGGGAGAGCACTCTGGGGACAGGGGTCCTTATCTTCCCATGTGCTTCTCACTTACCTGGAAGGCCAGGGCCAAGGTGAGGCTGTGCGGGGCACTGGGGCTCCCTGACAAGGAGGGTCCCAGACAGCCTTCCCCCCCCCCCAAGCTGCCTGGTCGAGGCCTGTTTTCCCAGGAGAAGAGAGGAGGACACCTGTGCTAAGTGCCACCTGGGTCTGCCTGGGTGACTGCCATTCGAATGGACATAGACTCCTGACACTCACTGTCAGGTGTGCTCCCTCCCCTCCCCAGTCCCCATACTCCTGTGTCCAGGCTGTCAGTCCACCCAGCCAGACCCCCACGAGGCTCGACTCATGTCCTGGTCCCTCCTTCTCTCTCTAGTCCTGTGCCCCCTGGAGGCCCCCCCCCATCCTCCCCAAAGGGGAGTTGCCATGGGGCCCAGAGACACAGTGGGTCCCATTGGGAGGCTACTTGGCCTGGGGCCCAGGGGAGGCTCCCCACATCCCCCCCCACCCCCCCCCCCCACCCAGCCGCCTTATCTGGGCACAGGAAATGATTCCAGGAGATCGAGCCCATCTCCGCAGAAGAGCCCAGAGTTCCCAGGCTGGGGGCAGGGCAGAGAAAAGCCCTGCTTGTCTGGGTGCCGGCCCGGGGTGGGTTCAGATTTCGAGGAGAGGCGACTGGAGCACAGGCTGGCAGAGCCCCCAGGACGCCTGAGGGGAAGCCCATGGCTTGGCTGGCACCTGCCCAGAGGGTGGACAGGGGCCGGGCAGAGCTGGGCACATCCACCGGGCAGCGGCTTCTGGGAGTCTGTGGGCATAGCACAGCCCCACGGACACGGACACAGATGGGGGCAGCTGCAGAGACGAAGTCTACCCTTGCTCCCTAGAAATGGCCCCAATGCAACAAAGGAAAACATCATTTTTTGAATCAGAACTTGAGTTTTTATGCCTTCTTTTTCTAACCTCATGTATTTTAATGAGACAGAAAATGTGTACAGAGAAACACCAGGACCCTGCTCAGCTCTGGCTGCTGGTGGTGCTGGGGATGGAACCTGGGGCCTCAGAGCCTCAGGACCTCAGGCAGGCAGGAGAGTCTTTCTGCAGAACTACAGGGCTGTCTTATTATTATTATTATCATCATTATTATTATTAACTATTCCCAGAGCACTGCTCAGCTCTGGCTGCTGGTGGTGCTGGGGATAGAACCTGGGATGTCGGAGCCTCAGGACCTCAGGCAGGCAGGAGAGTCTTTCTGCAGAACTACAGGGCTGTCTCATTATTATTATTATTATTATTATCATTATTATCATCATTATTATTATTATTATTATTATACCCAGAGCACTGCTCAGCTCTGGCTGCTGGTGGTGCTGGGGATTGAACCTGGGGCCTCGGAGCCTCAGGCGGGAGCGTCCTTTGCAGAACCTCCTTACTGTCACCTCAGCCCAACAAAGGGAGATTTAACATACCCAAGAAAACTATCATCCCGTGAAAACAACCACAGGCTGGGTGTCACCTCGGCGTCACCTCACACCAGAGGCCGTTTCACAAACCGTGCACGTGAAGCCCAGAGACCACGTGGCCGCCATGAGGTCATGACAGGGCCACAGAGGACTCGGATCGAAACCGAGCCTCCACCCTCCCCGCCCCAAAGATGGAGCCTTGGACCCCTCCGCTGTCAGGAGACAGACGGCACAGGCCTGGTCTGTGTGTTTTGGCGCAGGTGTGTGTGCTTGGGCAGATGGCAGGAGTGGAGGAAAGAAACGGGGAGGAGAGGGCTCCACACACCGTGGGAAACAGCAGCAGCAGCTGAGAAAATAGCTCAGCTGGTAGAGCGCAGGACTTGCATGCCAGAGAGCCCCAGTTCTATCCCTGGCGATGCATGTCCAGGAGTGGGGCCCTGGCCTCTCTCTCCCTCTCGCGAGCAGTGGCACACCTGCTTAATGGCAGACAATGCTAGACACAAGGGCCCACTCAAGGATGGGGTTTGAGTCCCTGGCTTCCATCTGCAGGGAGGATATTTCACAAGCAGTGAATCAGGTCTGTAGGTGTCTCTCTGTCTGTCTCTCTGTCTCCCCCTCCCGCTCAATTTCTCTCTGTCCTGTCCAATAAAATGGAAAAAATAGGCCGCCATGAAGAGTGGATTCATAGTGCTGGCACCGAGCCCCAGCGATAACCCTGGAGGAGGGAGGGAGACAGAGAGAGAGAGAGAGAGACAGAGAGAGAGAGAGGAAGAGAGAGTCCTTTTTTCACAAAAGAAATAAACAAGAGGTGGGCAGGGGAAGACACCTAACAGTTCTGCAAACAGACTCTCCTGCCTGAGGCTCCAAGGTCCCTGGTTCAATCCCTAGCACCACTATAAATCAGACCTGAGTAGGGCTCTGATTTAAAAAAAAAGTCAACCAAGGACATCTGCAACTGAGACAAGCAGCAGAGGGTGCAGGACGGCAGGGCAGGGCATGCACGGGGCCCCAGTGTGGCCCCAGCGTGGCACCAGTGTGGCCTACACTGCCCACAGCGAGGCCGCCCCCTGGGAGGCGCCAGCCTGTGAACAGAACCCGCACCCCCCTCCCCCACCCACAGAGGCCTCATGCAGCTCAGGGAAAGCAGCAGCTAACAGGCTAACAGGCCAGACTTCCGGGGTCTAATGTCAGCTCCAGAGAAATGCAACTGTTTTCTTCTTCTTCTAGCGTTTGCCCTTCTTCCGTAGCCAGTCAACAGCGTCAGGTTGAGCCTGATGTCAAGTTTCGAGACCTCCTTTGAATCTGGAGAGGTGGCAGTCGTTGACTATGTGGGTCATAGTCTGTCTGTAATTGGGGAAACTAGTGGTTCACAGTAAAGATAGTTGTGGTGCACGTGTAATATTTCTCAGTTTTCTGCAAAACACCCCGCCCCCAGCCTCGATCCTCCTCCTCCATCAGGCCCCAGGACCTGAAAGCCCCCCACTCCGCCCCCCAGAGTCCTTGGCTTTGGTGCAAGACGCCAAACCCCATCCAAGTTCTGCTTTGTGTCTCCCCTTCTGTTCTTATTTCTTAGCTTTCACCTATGAGTGATGCTACTCTCCTTCTGGCTGATCTCACTTCACGGGATTCCTTTAAGCCCCATCCAATATGAGGCGAAGAAGGTGACTCCACCCTTCTTCACAGCTGAGTACTATTCCACTATATGTATAGACCACAGCTTTCTCAGCCACTCATCTGTTGTTGGACCCTATGACCCTACAATTCCTCTCCTGGGGATATATCTTAATGAACCAAACACCCATCCATGAACCTGCAGCACAATTTGTAATAGCCAAGACCTGAAAGTAGCCCAGGTGTCCAACAACAGATGAGTGGCTGAGCAAGCTGTGGTCTAGATTCACCAGGAAACTGCAATGTATCCATAACAGGCATTAAATAGGAACTCCCAAAGCACAGAGACAGGGCCAGCCAAGAATGAGAGCAGCGAAACTTGATTTGAAAAAAAAAGGGCAACACTTACTAAAAAAAAAAAAAAAAAAAAAAAAAAAAAAAAAAAACCTGCTATCAAATAGATTGAAGTCGTGAATTCATGTTCTCCAAGAATTAAAAATTACTAACAGAGCCTAGTTGCTTCTCCGAGGAAAGGTCACAGCACAGAAGTGTGGGAATGCAGAGGGGAGTCTGGGGTGAGAGGGACAGAGCCCACGTGGGCTGAACAGTTCAGGTAAAACCCACGTGTGGAGGAGCAGTCCAGGGAGACGGCGGGAGCTGACGGCCACACACGGTCAGCATAGAATAAAGGTGCAAAGCAGAACCATCGTCAGGGTGACACTGGAGAAAGCATCCAAATTCTCGACACTGTGGGAAAAAGCAAAAACAGGGACCAAGGGCACAGAAGGCATTCGCACGGCAATGGAGTGGAAGTGGCAGTCGTGAAGAAGGACGAAAGGGACAGACGTAGAGACGGCTCGGCCCTGGAGCAGAGGAGGGGGACAAGCAGCAGGACGGGCATCTGTGGGCCTCTCGTGACCAGAAGTCCCTGAGGAGGATGAGAAGTTTGCGTCTCGCCATCTGTCTAGAGGGGTAGCTGCCGGGTAAAAACCGACAACAGGGTGGTGGTGGGCTTTCAAGACGGAGCTCCTTGGGCCACGCCGCCCCTGGGGACCCTCCGCACCAGGAGGTCACGGTGCAGCCCTGGAGAGAGAGCAGCCCCAGGCCCCAGAGGGTAGTCCAGCGGGCAGCGCACACACAGGCCGAGTCCCAGGGAGCCTTTCTCCAGGAAGCTACTGGGAATGAAGTTTGGCCAAGCGAGAGGGGCCGAAGCTACAAGGCTGTGCTCTGAGGATCAGGCACACAGAGCTCTAACGTCAGAGGTGGGAATCACGGTACCAGGCCGGAACGGAACTGCCACGGTCTGTCCCTGCAACAGCAATCCAAGACAGAGGCAGTCGGGAGAGGAAGAGAGGAAGGAACTGTGAAGCAAACCTGCTTTATTGATTTTTCTTTGCTCTCTGTCTCTTTTTTTTAATTTGTTTTATATTTATTTATTTTCCCTTTTGTTGCTCTTTTTTATTGTTGTAGTTATTGTTGTCGTCATTGTTGTATAGGACAGAGAAAAATGGAGAGAGGAGAGGAAGACAGAGTGGGGGAGGGAAATATAGACACCTGCAGACCTGCTTCACCGCCTGTGAAGCGACCCCCTACAGGTGGGGAGCCGGGGCTCGAACCAGGATCCTTATGCCGGTCCTTGCGCATTGCGCCATGTGCACTTAACCCGCTGTGCTACCGCCCGACTCCCCTCTTTTTTTCATTAGTGATTTAATATTGGCTTACAAAATCACAAGACAAGAAGGGTACAACTCCACACCGTTCCCACCACCAGAGCTCTGTGCCCACAATCCTTCCGTTGGAAGCTGCACGCGGTTCTCCTGAAGTTACAGATATGCCTTGACTGTTCTTTCTACAACTACCTGTGTATGTTTGTTTATATCTGCCCATTTTTATTTTACTTTATTTTTAAGATTTTATTTATCTATTAAGGAGAAACATAGGAGGAGAGAGAAAGAGCCAGACATCACTCTGGTCCATGCGCTGCCGGGGATTGAACTCAGGACCTCATGCTTGAGAGTCCAGTGCTTTATCCACTGCGCCACCTCCCGGACCATTTGCCCATTTTTAAAGGCCCCATCTCCTCTTCCTTTCCAAGTCACACCCACACCCACCACTACCCCCAAATGTCCCTCCCTTTATCTCCCTCTCCCTCTCCCTCTCCCTCTTCTTCCCCACACCCCCTGATGGAGTCGGGGTTGAGAACCTACTTCACAGGTTGAAGGAAGGCATTTGTTTCTTCTGTAGCCGGGGGGCACATAACACTTACTGACACAAAGGTAAACACTTCAACAAAGGCCACACTGTGGAGAAAGGAGAGAGTGAGGGGAGAAGAGGAAATGGATCCACACAGCCATTGCTCGAGAGCCCCCGACAGAAACCGGACTGAAGTTACCTGCTCGAGAGCCCCCGACAGAAACCGGACTGAAGTTACCAGAGGCGGACATGGGACACAAACCTTCCTCCATCCCAAAGGAGTCCCATAGAAAACGTGAAAAAGGGAGTCGGGTGGTGGCGCAGTGGGTTAAGCGCACGTGGTGCAGAGTCAAGGACTTCCATGAGGACCCCGGTTCGAGCCCCCGGCTCCCCACCTGCAGGGGAGTCGCTACACAGGCGGTGAGGCAGGTCTGCAGGTGTCTGTCTTTCTCTCCCCCCCTCTGTCTTCCCCTCCTCTCTCCATGTCTCTCTGTCCTACCCAGCAACGACAACAATAACCGTAACAATGTTAAACAAGGGCAACAAAAGGGAAAATAAATAAATATTAAAAAAATTTTTAAAAAGAAATAAAATGTGAAAACCCAATATATAGAAGGAGTCATATATATATATACACAAGCAGACACATGCGTTCAGACTTCTTGGGGGTGATGGGAGTGTTTGTTGTTGTTGTCGTTGCTGTTTCGTTGCTGTGTCTGTTCACAGTTCCAGCCATCCCAACCCACCTGGGGTGCCTCCTCTGCTCTGGTGTCTGGTCCCCCGGGATGCCCCCACCTGACTTTAGCATCACCCTCCTCCCAGCCACCAGAGGCAGGTCTAGGGCCTCCCGAAGGCTTCTGGCCCAGAGCCACCTCTGGAGACTCCAGCCGCTGGAGCCGGTGGCAAAGTGACAGGCTGTCCTCCCCCTCCGGGGCCGCTCTGTGACGCGTGGCCAAGGCTCGTGCGCTGGACAGCCCAGCTCCCTGCCAGGCCCTCCCCCAGCTGGCGGGGCACACGACCCTCTTGGGCCTGCTCTCGCTTCCCGGGGTCCCTCTGCGGGTCCTGGGAGCAGGTGTCCGCGGGGACGGGCATGCTGCGGCTGTCAGTGGGGTCTCGCCCCTCTGGGCTTTTTCTCACAGGGAGAGGGAAAAACACGACTGCACCACAGCTCCTCCAGCACGCCGGGGCCAGGCCCGAGCCCTGGTCACACGCACAGCACGGCCACAGCAGCACACTGTCCAGGGGGCCATCTTGCCCGCGCCACTCTACACTGTTGATGGCCTTCCAGGTGACTGTGATGTGCAGACACATTTGGGAGCCCTTGACAGGAAGTGTGGGAGCTTGGGAGGTGCCTGAAAGTGGCCATGAACTCTGAGCAGAGCCTGGGCTGCAGCTGGTGAGGGTCTCAGGTCCTGGAACAGGAGGGCAGAGGAGGGCCTAGAGAGGGGACTGCGGTGCGGAAATGTGGACGCATATCTGAACTATCGCATTTCACTGTAAACCATGAATCCCCAATAAAGGGGAAAAGTGACCATGAGAGAAGTGTGTGTGTGTGTGTGTGTGTGTGTGTGTGTGTGTGTGTGTGTGTGTGTGCCTGTGGGGGATATGTGTGTGTGACTGTGTGTGAGACTGTGTTGTGTGTGACTGTGTGTATGTGATTGTGTGTGTGTGTGTGTGTGTGTGGCTGTGTGTGAGACTGTGTTGTGTGTGACTGTGTGTATGTGATTGTGTGTGTGTGTGTGTGTGTGTGTGTGTGTGTGTGTGTGTGTGGCTGTGTGTGTGTGGCTGTGGGGGGTATGTGTGTGTGACTGTGTGTCTGTGGGGTATGTGTGTGTGACTGTGTGTGTGTGATTGTGGGGGCAGGTATGTGAGTGTGTAGGTGTGTGAGTGTGTAGGTGTGAGAGTGTGCGTGTGACTGTGTGTGTGTGGCTGTGGGGGGTATGTGTGTGTGACTGTGTGTCTGTGGGGTATGTGTGTGTGACTGTGTGTGTGTGATTGTGGGGGCAGGTATGTGAGTGTGTAGGTGTGTGAGTGTGTAGGTGTGAGAGTGTGTGTGTGACTGTGTGTGTGTGGCTGTGGGGGGTATGTGTGTGACTGTGTGTGTGATTGTGGGTGTGTGTGACTGTGGGGGGCATGTATGTGACTGTGTGAGTGTGTGTGACTGTGTGACTGTGTATGTGAGTGTGACTGTGTGAGTGTGTGTGACTGTGAGTGTGACTGTGTATGAGTGTGTGTGTGACTGTGTGAGTGTGACTGTGTATGAGTGTGTGTGACTGTGTGAGTGTGAGTATGTGTGAGTGTGAGTATGTGTGAGTGTGTGTGACTGTGTGTGAGTGTGAGTGTGTGTGACTGTGAGTGTGTGATTGTGTGTGAGTGTGACACAAGAGAGAAGGGAGGGAACAGAGCAGCTGTGTAGAGGCCTCACACTATAGCTCGTCACAGTATCAGCCGAGGCTTCTCATGCAGCCACACCAGGAGCAGCACAGACACTGGGGGTCACACAGGACGGGGGCATCCACTCAAAATCCCGACCTCACACCCCAAGACCCGGGTCATGGTTTCTCTGTCCAAGTTTGTTGGCGCAGAGACTGGTTAGGGAATAAACCCACACACCTTATATAGCTGTGCATGCTTGGAAATAACTAGAGAGACGGGGTGGAGGGTCCATTTACTCCTTTCCCCAAAGTGCTAAGACGCCTCCTCAGACCGTGTTCTGCGAGTACGGGGCACTGGCTCTCCCACGGGCTCCAGCTTGAGGGATCAGCCTACAGTGAGCCTCCTGAGGCCCCCTGTCCTTATCAGAGTTTCTGGGGGATTGCGAATGATTAATCCATTAATGATTATCAGGTCACACTCTGCTCAGACAGGTGTGGAAGCACGCCCTGGGACACAAAGTCGGGTTAGTTGCTGAGTTTTGAGTGAGTCACAGACTGAGCCCGGCCAAGCGTTCTCTCTTTCAGCTTCCCAGCAGAGGAGAGAAATCCCCAGAGGAGGGGGCAGGAGGGCCGGCCCCCACACCCACCCCCCACACAGACACTCCCAGCAGGCTGAGGGTGAGGCAGACCCAGCCTGAGCACCCCACACGGGGGCAGGGGAGGGGCCGCCTGGGAGGCCGCTCGGGTTCTAGTGAGAGCGAAAGCCCCTCTCGGAGGAGCCTGAAGGAAGGCTTGGGCTTTGAGAGGCCATCTCTCTCCAGCTCAGGGCCAGGTACGGATGGAGATGAGTGACTGGAGACCAGTGACCGAGGGCCCGAGATACCAGGACCCCACTTCCCCCTGAGCCCCTGTGCCGCCTCACCAGCTGCTCTTGGTATTTTTATTTTTACTGGGGGATTATTGGTTTACAGTAAATGCAGTGGCGGGTCCACGTGTAAAATGTCTCAGTTTTCTGCAAATGCTCTCCCCGCAGCCCAGGCCCTCCTCCACCATCAGCACCAGGACCTGAAAGCCCCCCACCCCAGAGTCCCTTGCAATTCGCCGAACCCAGTCCAAGCTCTGCTCTGTGTCTCCCCTTCTGTTCTTATCTCTCAGCTTCTGTCCTTGAGTGGGAACATCCCAAATTCATCCTTCTCTTCCCGGCTGATCTCACTACATAGGACTCCCTCAAGCTCCATCCAAAACAAATTCAGTGCAATCTCCATCAAAGTACCACCACTTTTTTTAAGAGAATAGAATAAAAGCTACTGACGTTTATCAGGAACCAGAAGATACTCGGACTGGCTAGAACCATCTCGAGAAAAGAACAGAACTGAAGACATCACACTCCCAGATCTCAAACTATAGTACAGCGCCACTGTAATCAAAACTGCCTGGTACTGGACACAGACAGACCGACAGACACACACACGCTCCCTGCTTTTTGGAAGCTGTCCCACCCAGGAGACTCTCAGGGGGCAGGAGAAGCGACCGAGGGTGCCCCAACCAGAGTGAGGGCACACGCCCAAGAGGGAGAGGCGGCCCGTGGGCCCCACACAGGGGTATCCTCCTCAGGGCTCCTAGCTGGGTGCTGGGACCCCCCTGGGTCCCTGTCCAGACTGGCACCTATTTGGTGCCCCTGAAGCCCTCACTCCCAGTGCGCCCATCTCTCTGCATCGGATCTGCTTTGGCTTCTCTTTTCCTTTGGGGAGGGGATGAGGCAGGAGCAACAGAGAGGGAGTGAGAGACACCACAGCATGGCTCCACCTGCCACCACACTCCCATGTGGTGCTGGGGCTTGAACCTGGGACTCTGCACATGGCCGAGCCAGAGCCCTAGCAGAGGCCAGACCTCCCTGCGGGGCTGTCATCGTGGACCGAGAGCTGCAGCCGGCCAGACGGCTGGGAGGCCTGGTGCCCACGCCACACGTCTCCTGTCACCATGACCAGCCAGCAGACTGAGCCCGCTGCCAGCAGCACCAGCGCAGGCCCACTGAGGCAGGGCTGACTGAGCCAGACACACGGGCGCCCCTTCAGTGGGTGGGGAATTGTCCTATGGGGTGGCCAGGGTGGCAGCAGGCACTCAGTGAGCACTGGTGGGTTGTATGGACGTAAGCTAGATATGCCATGGAGCATTATTCAGCTGTTAAAAATGGTGACTTTGCCTTTTTCACCTTGTCTTGGATGGAGCTTGAAGGAATCATGAGAAGTGAGATCAGCCAGAAAGAGAAGGGTGAAGATGGGATGATCCCGCTCATGGACAGAAGTGGAGAAATCAGAACAGAAGGGGAGACACAAAGCAGAACTTGGACTGGGTTTTCTGTATTATAGAAGAAAAAGAAAAAGAAAAAGACTCTGGGGAGGGAGTCGGGCTGTAGCCCAGTGGGTTAAGCGCAGGTGGCGCAAAGCGCAAGGACCAGTGTTAAGAATCCCAGTTCGAGCCCCCGGCTCCCCACCTGCAGGGGAGTCGCTTTACAGGCGGTGAAGCAGGTCTGCAGGTGTCTGTCTTTCTCTCCCCCTCTCTGTCTTCCCCTCCTCTCTCCATTTCTCTCTGTCCTGTCCAACAATGACATCAATAACCACAACAATAAAAAAAAAGACTTTGGGGTTGTGGGGGAGGGTTCAGGTCCTGGAACATGATGGCAGGGAAAGACCTAGGTGAGAAATGTCACCCGTGTACCAACTACTGTGCTTTACTGTCAATCACAAACCATTAATCCCTCCAATAAAGAAATATATATATATTAAGAATAATAAAAGAAAAATAAAATGTCCACTGCTGGGCTGAGCAGAGGGGGTCAGGGGAGGGAAGGCAGGACCCAGCCTCCTGGTGGGCGTTGGTGACTCCTGTCCTGTGACAATGACTTACAGGAGTGTCAGGCAGGACCTCGGGGACCGTGGGGCTGGGGGAGGGGGGACTGCAGAGTCTTGGCCCAGCTTTGGTTTCTCGCACCCTGCAGTCTGATCAGACAAATCAGCTCCCGCTAAGGGACCCCCAGCCCCCCCCCCCCCCCCCCAGGGACAGCTGGCCAGGAGAAGGGCCCTCTGTCTGTCTGCCTAGGAGATCCGTGAGATTAGCTGATCCTCCTGGGGCGGAGGGGGCAGAGGCGGGCCAGGGATGGGCCCCAGATAAGGCCGGGCTGAACTCCCAGCCCACACCTCCTGTTGGACATTCTTTGCCCCACAAAGGAGACAGTCAGCTCAATTGTCAAGATGCCGCCTGGGAAACATCAGATTAAGGGAGGATGTCCCCAGCCGCCACCGTTCCTGCTGTCTCAAGGCAGTGGCCATTGAAGGCAGAGGGACGACATCGGGGCAGGGGGGCAGGGTTCTCACACTCGGGGGCTGGGCAAGGGGACGGGCGGAGGGCCCCCACTCCCAGCATGGAGGGGACACACATCCTGCCCCCACCAGCCTTCAGCCCGGCTCCAGCCAAACCCCCAGAGAGACGGTCTCCTGCAGCCAGCTGTGTCCAGGTCTTCTCTCTCAGCTAGAGACTAGCCTCGCAGCGGGTTGTCTCTTAATATTATATATTTTTTTTAATCTGAGGGGATTAATGGCTTATAGTACATACAGTTGTTGGTAAGTGTGTAACAGTCCTCAGTTCTCTGCAAAACACTCCCCGCCCAGCCTACGTCCTCCTGCACCATCAGCACCAGGACCTAAGAGCCCCCCACCACCCCGCCCCCCAGAGTCCTTGCCTTTGGTGCAGGACACCAAGCCGAGCCCAAGTTCAGTTCTGTGTCCCCCTCTGTTCTTGCTTCTCCACGGCTGTCCATGAGTTAAGAGCCCATCCCACATTCATCCTTCTCTCTCTGGCTGATCTCACGTCACATGATGGCTTTGAGCTCCATCCCAGATGAGGGAGAGGGACGGGGTGTGTGGGTGTGTGTTGGGGGGCGGGGCGGGCAGAGCAGCCCTCGTCTCTGGCACACGGCAGAGCCGTCTGGGCCCCTGAGCGTGAAGTCCTGTGCTCCAAGACTCGGAGCTATCTCCTGGTCCTGGAAACCAGCCTGTTTCTGAGGCGCAAGATGGGGCTGGTCACCCCCACACCAAGACCACCCAGTAGGTGGGCTAGCCCCCGAAACCAGGAAGGGCGACCCTCTCAGAGGTCCTGCTGATCTGGCTGTGAGGGTCAGGGGCAAGCTGGGGTGTGTGAGCGGGCTTGAGCTTCCTTCCACCTGGGGCCTCTGGGGGCGACGGGGGCTCCCTCCCAGACTGAGGAGAAGCTGTCTAAGTCCCCCCACCCTCCTCTCCCCAGAGCTCTGTGCCTTAGTCCCTGTTCAACACCCTGTGGGAAGCCCTCAGGAGGCCCAAGGCTTCCCTCTGTGGGTGGTGCTCTCAGGTCTAGAGAACCAGGTGGGTGGGTAAGGGGCCCCTGCACAGGCCCAGGGGAACCCCAAGACGCCAATCAAAGTTCCCCAGGTCCAAGGGGAGGCTGGGCAGAAGCTGACCAGCGACAGCCAGGCGGGCAGGGAGGAAGGTTCTGGAAGCCCCTTGGGTGGGGGGAGGGAGAAGGCAGAGAGGCAGAGAGGCAGAGACTCAGCCCTGAGCCCCAGACCTGTGCTTTGGTTCTGCGGGGACTGAGGCTTCCAGGAAAGTGACGGCAGACGCCCAGCCCCTCTGGGCCACTTGTCCCTGCACCCCCTTGACCCTTTGGGGAATAGGGCTGAAGGGCAGGTCAGGGCCGGCTGTCTGAGGAAGATTCCTTCTGGGAAAGCTGGGCCTGAGGAAATGCCTACCACACCTCAGGGCGTGCAGGGGTGCAGTCAGAGGACCAAAGGCCGACTCCGGTGGGGTTACCCGGGGTGGGCACACACACTCCTTCTCCCAAGCCTGGGAGACACTCAGCCCTTCCTTCTGCTGCCCGTCCCTGGGAAGGGCAGAGCCAAGGCATGATTCCTGGGCGGGGTGGCATCTGACAGGGAGGGGCAGGCGGGCAAGGAGAAGTGCAGTCATAACAGATGGGCCTTCTCTAGGGACGGGAGGGCTCCCGCGGGGGGCTCAGCACCCTGGGGAGGCAGGCGGCTGAGGGACTGGGTGGGGCGCCCACTTCCTCCCTGCCGTCCCTGGAGGCTGGGAAAGCAGCTTCTTGGAAGTTACTTGGTGTTTGCTTTCCCTGGAGAACCTGTGGGCAGGGGAGGCGGGCGGCTGGGGAATGAGGAAGCCGGTGCCGGACCCAGGGCCCCACCAGGGCCAGCTGTCACCAGCCGTCACCATAAAGGTGGCCACAGCCTCGTGCCCTCACCCCAGGCCTCCCTGCGCCTGGGAGGTGACAGGAGACTGTCCCAGATGCTCCCCGCTCCCGGGGCCTGGAGAAAAGGGCAGGGAGGAGGGAGTGAGAGCTGCGAGGCTGGTGCTGCAGGAGGCCGGCCCTCCACTCAGAGAATCAAGGCCTAGAGATGGCACAGCAGTAGAGCACAGGACTTGTGTGGCTGAGGCCCCAGAGGGGCCTCTCTCCATTTCTCTCTGTCCTATCCAACAACATCAATAACAACAACAATAATAACTACAACAACAATAAAAGAACAAGGGCAACAAAAGGGAAAATAAATATTTTTTAAAAATTTAAAAGAAATGAAATGAAGATAAATAAATGTAATAAATCTTTAAGGGGGCAGGAGAGGGTGCACCTGATTGACTGCTCTGTCTCTGTCTCTCTCATAAGGCACTCTCTCCCATCACATAGTCCAGGACAGTTAAAAGGGACAACGACCCCACGTGCCACATATGACTGGCCCTGAAGGAGGCTGGAGGGACATCGGAAGACGCGTCAGAGACCAGGCAGTGGCGCACCTGCTCCAGCGGACATATCACCACGTGCAAAGACCTGGGTTCCAGCCCCTGCTCCCCATGCAGGGCAGACACTTCACGAGCAATGAAGCAGAGCTGCAGGTGTCTCTCTGCCTCTCCCTTCTCTCTCAGCTTCTCTGCCTCTATCCAAAATTAAATTAAAAGTAAAAAGAAATCCTTTACACAATAATAAAGGCGGGGCCAGGTGGTGGCGCACCTGGTTGAGCATACCTGTTACAGTGCACAAGGACCCAGGCTTAAGCCCCCAGCCCCCACCTGCAGGGGGGGAAGCTTTGCGAATGGTGAAGTAGTATTGCAGGTGTTTCTCTGTCTCTTTCCCTCCCTACCACCCTCTTCCTTCTCAACTTCTGTCTCTATCCAATAAATAAATAAATAAATGTAATTTTAAAATAATAATAATAAAGGCTCAAGACTGCCCAAGAGACACCCACACACATTCCCACGCCTCCCACTGTCTCTCCCGCTGACCGTCACACTTAGGGGGCCAGGGACACTTCCGTCCCACCTGACACTGTGGGGGTGACAGTGTCGTGGGGGTGGTGGGAGGGGCGCCCCCCCATCGTGGGCCGGATCAGGGGACATAATGGGGAGGGGAGAGGGGGGCTGGCCCCACCACCCAGCAGCCAGACTAGGGGTCACCTCAGTCTGTCCAGCGGGGACAGCAGGTGTCTCCAAGGAGGGAAGGTGACAGTTTGGCGACACGGTGACCGTCGTCGGCCAGAAGCAGAGAGTAAAGGGGGTTCCCGCCCTGCTCCCCAGTGTGGCCCTTCTGTCTTGGGGGTTCCCCTTTCTCCCCCTTCTGGTCTTGGGAGTCTTTCTGGAATTCTCTGTGGGGCTCAGGGGTGAGTGCCCAGGCCGCAGCACAGGGCACGGGGTGTGGGGGGCACAGCCTGCTTTGAGCCGCCCCCACCCCCGTTTCTGGCGCAGGGCTTCCTGCTCAGCTGGAATGGACAGGGCCCACACCTGGGTGCTTCCTGGCTGCGGACAGAAGCAGGTGCCTGCCCGTGGGAGTAGGCACCCAGTGAGGGAACCGATCGGCCAGCCGGGGCTCCAGGCCCAGGGGAGGGGCAGTGGGGGCTGCACCCGCAGTCTAGAGGGGCTTTCGGATGCACCGGCAGGCGGGGAGGGGGTGTATGGTTTTACACCTGTCTGTAGATTTTTGTTTTCAGTCCTGCCTGGGCCTGCTGACCTCACTACTTTTATCTTCGACCCGTTTCTGGGTCCTGTGACATGATCTTATGAATGTCTGTGGATTTAATCCATTATTTTCATCCTGGTGTCTACTTTAGTGGCTATATGGGGGGGTTGGGAGGACAGCTCAACTGGGAGGGTGCTGGCTGGGACTGGCGCCCCTAGTGCACCACATGGGAGCCCTGAGGCGCTGGAGGAAGCTCAAGAAGCCGCCTGTCCCAGGAGTGCCTGGGAATAAGCATTCAGGTGGTGGTGCCAACAGGAGCCCTGGCTGCTGTCTGAACTCGATGGGACCCTGCTGGGTGAGATCTTGGAGTGAGGGCCAGTGAGAAGGGGAGGGATCCACCCACCCATCCTAGGTGGCCTGGCCAGAGGCCGTGAGGAGGGCTGCAGTCATGGCAGTTCAGGGGCTCCCAGGATGGGGCGTGGGGCTGGCTCCCCTGTGCCTGGTGGTGCTAGGCTTCTGGGGACCTCTCCCAAGCCAGTCACCCCAGAAATCACACAGCAGGTGGGGCTGAGGTCCCTGCTGGGGGAGGGGTGCGGGGCCAGGCCACCAGGTGCGAAGGACTAGCCAGGAAATCACGACTGTTTACAAGGCCCCAGGCTGGGAGCCAGGGCGGGTCAGGCTTCTGCAGGCTGTGTGAACAGAGCGCTTACCGGTGGCGGTGGGGGGCAGACAGACCACAGCGGACAGAGCCGCCCTGCCCCTCCCCACCTGGAGGCTGACCGCAGCCCCCACCCTGCTGACTCTAATGAGATGCCAGAGAGAGGTGTGGGGGGGAGCTGTTCAGCTGCTAGAGTGCAGGATTTGCACCTGTGTCTATCCCTGAGTGGTGCTACCACCCCGCCCTCTTTAGCAGGAAAACCAGCTGGGGGTGTGGGGATGGTGAGGGAGCAGCCCCTGGCTGACATGGGGACCCTACGGTGTCACCTCTCACAGGCAGGTGGTGACACTCAAGGGACGTGGGGTGGCTGGGTTCCCTGGGGTCATGGGGCAGGAGCATAACCCACTCTCACCCAGGGGCAGAGGGGTCCCAGAGGTGCTAGAGCCCAGGGGGAGGGGGGCAGAGGTTCTGGAGCCCAGGGGGAGGGGTCCCATAGGTGCTGGAGCCCAGGGGGAGGGGGGCAGAGGTGCTGGAACCCAGGGGGAGGGGGGCAGAGGTTCTGGAGCCCAGGGGGAGGGGGCAGAGGTGCTGGAGCCCAGGGGGAGGGGTCCCATAGGTGCTAGAGCCCAGGGGGAGGGGGGCAGAGGTTCTGGAGCCCAGAAGGAGGGGGCAAGGTGGTAGAGCCCAGGGTGGGGGGACCCAGAGGTGATGGAGCCGGGGTGAGGGTCCCAGAGGTCCTGGAACCCGGGGAGAGGAGGAAGGGCTGGTGGTTGTGAGTACAGAAGTTCTCTGTGGCCCTTGGGTGCTGGGGATCAGACCTGGGGGCCTGTGCACAGCCCTGCTCTCCCCACCGGCCCACCTTGCCCACAGGAGCAGGAAGGGGGCAGCTGCCCGGGGCCTGGGGTGTCCTCCCCGCACGGTGCTCCTCCTGATGCTGCAGGCTGGGAGTGCAGGCCCGCCTCAGGGAGAGCCGGGTGGGCAGGAGCAGGGCGGCCACCTCCCCTCCCCACATCACCTGCTGGCCTGGCTGTGCGCAGACACCTGTTCCTGGAGGGCGCTGCACCTGCCGGGCCCTTCCTGGCAGAGCCCACAGTGAACTCTCCCCTCACCCCAGCAGGGCCCCCACCACGTCCACAGCCTCTGAGCCCACACTGCCACCCAGTCGCCCACTGCCACCCACTGCCACCCATGGCCCCCACTGCCACCTGTGCCCGTCCCCCAGCACCCCCAAGACAAAGCTCTCCCGTTTTTCTCACTTGCCTCTTCCCCTTGTGCCCCCCACCATTTTTTTCTAATTGAGACACAGAGAACTAGAGGGAGAAAGAGATGGAGAGAGACAGAGACCCCTGCGCCCCTGATCCACCTATTGTGAAGCTTCTCCCCACAGGAGGGGACAGGGAGCTTGAACCCGGGTCCTCACACATGGTGCTGTGATGTGTGAGCTGACACCCTGCAGGCCTCCTCCCAGAGCACCCCACGACCTCAAGGCCACCTTTCCACCTTGACCTACTGCCCCTCTGTCCCCAAAGCCGGACACCTTCTTTCCTTCCTTTTTTTTCTATGCATCTTTATTATTAAATTTTTATTATTTAATTTACTTATTATTATTTACTCTTTATTATTTAATTTACTTATTAATTATTTTTCCCAGAGCCCTGCTCAGCTCTGGCTGACAGTGGTGTTGGGAATTGAACCTGGGACCTCAAGCAGAAAAGTCTTTTTGCAAAACCACTGTGCTATCTGTCCAGCATTATTATTATTATTATTATTATTAATTTACCTAGAGCCCCGCTCAGTTTTGGCTGCTGGTGGTGCTGAGGATAGAACCTGGAGCCTCAGAGTCTCAGGCAGGAGAGCCTTTGGTGTTACCACTGTGCTGTGTCCCCAACCCCTCCCCAAAGCCTTTCCACAGCTCCTTGAGAGTGGGGGGGTCAACCTCTGGCCTCCTTGCCCCCCTTCCTCTTGCCCCCCGCTCACCCTGACACGGAAACATCTCACCACCAGCAGCACCGGTGCCCCAGCTGGGAGTGCTCCCCGAGCAGCGCCAGGCCTCTCCCTGCGGGCTCCCATGCCACCTCCGGGTCCATCCTGCCTCTGGGCAGGTGGGAGGTGCTCTGCCTGTCTTCACCCCAGTTCTCCAGGAATCCCCTCACCCCCAAGGCAGCCTGGGCATTCCCTCTAACCCCACGCTGGGCATGGTTATGGCAAAGCCTGGGCACAGCTCAGCTATGTGGGGTGGGGTTTACACAGGCCTCAGCGGGCTCTGTCTGAGGTGCACCAGGAGGAAGGAGTGAAATGGGGTCCTATGGAGGCCAGAGCTCGGGTTCGAGGTGGACAGACAGCTACACCCCAGCCCACTGGCTGGACACGGGAGCCCGGGACCAGCCGCCCTTGCCCTCTGCGCCAGCCAGGCACCGGTCACTTCCCCAGGGCATGCCTGTCACCCACCCACTCACCCACCCACCTGCCCATGCCAGCATCTGGAGCAGCTGCAGGGTCACCTGGGCCTCCCAGCTAATGCAGAGTGGAGGGTGCCTGGGCTGGCAGCTTCCAGCTGTCACTTCCAATCAGGGGCGCCCTGCAGGGGGACTCCAGGGGCTTAAGAAAGAAAACAGAGGGCCTCTGCCGGGAGCGGACATGTCAGACAGACAGGCAGGGCAGGAGCCTCAGATCTCTGCCCACCTTCCCCATGCAGCTGGGCCCAGGGGGAGACTGAGAGCTCAGCCTGGCACAGCCTGGCACAGTCCAGCACAGTGACCACTCAGAAGTGCCCCCCCCCATCCCTCACATAACCAGGCTTAAACCAAACCCAAGGGGTCTGGGTCCACCTGCCAACGTCCATATCCAGAGGAGAAGCAATTACAGAAGCCAGAACTCCCACTTTCTGCACCCCATAAAGCATCTTGGTCCTTGCTCCCAGAGGGGGAGAAATATTAGGGGAGGATGACCAGAGGGCTCTGAACCCCAACTCCATCAGGACCGAAAGCGTCTGTCACCAGGGATCTTGTTTTCATACCATCACTAAAGGGAGGAGAATCTGGAAAACACCAGAGGAAGCCAGGCTCTCTTTCTCTTGTCTGGGAGAAAAAGACAGGAAAAAAGACAGGGCATGTGGAAGCAGTAATTGGTGTAGGGCTGAACTAGAAAAGGAATGAAGGAGAGGGATGCCAAAGGAGACGGCCTGGGGCTGCAAGGCAGGACAGCGACATTAGGAACCCACCAAATCACCGGTGAGAGCAAACACCTGTGGCTTGCGGACAGAGAGGAGCCTAGGGAGAGATTAAGTGACTGGTAATAGTCGGCAGTTTACCAGTTGAGACACCACCTCCAGCCTGTTTCACCAGCAAGGGAATGGCTGAAGGGAGGAGAGGACTCCCCTGAGACTCACCAAATGCAACTGTGAGTCTCCATTGCTACTGCCCTCAGAACCTGGAGCAGCAGCAGGGAGGCCCTGGGCTGACACCAGGGGACAGAGAACTGACCAGGAAATTCAGAAGATCTCTACCTCGGTGGCCTAGAGGTGGGGTTGTGAAAGTCTCTTTGATAACCACTGGATTATCTCTGCCCCACCCAGCTTTATCTCTTGGTCAGGACTCAGTGATTAAGCTAAAAAGGCTACTCATAGTTTAAAAGCCCTCAGGCTCCCATAGCCTACAGGGAAGCCACTGAGCTCCAACTCAGGGATTAAAATACTATTGAAACAAATGTCAATTTCCACAACTTTGAACCCTTTAATTACCTTACTTAGACACAAGTCAATCCAGGCAAGAGTGATCAGTAATTTGAAAAATACTGAGAGAGGGACCTCATAACATACTATATAAAATGGTTAAACCAACAAGAAGAAATATTGAAGAAATGAACCAGGACAAGAGTCCAGCTAAAAGCCCCCCAAAGGGTGAAGCACAAAATAATGAGGTCAGCATCCAAACACTAGTTAAGGAAATAATCACAGGAGTGAGTAAGACTTTGAAAGAATTGTCATCAGAAATGCAGAAACAATGAATGAGACTCTAGAAGAAAACACTAGTTATCTCAAGGTTATCAGAGAGCTGAAAGCTGAAATAGCTGAGCTAAGAACACAACTAGCTGAACAAGCCAAAACAGTATCATAACAGGGTAACAAAATAGATGAACTCCAGAAAATAGTAGAGGGGAGCGAGAATAGAATAAATGAGGCTGAAGACAGAATTAGCAAGATGGAGGACAAATTAGAGACAACTAAAAAAGAAGTAAGAGATATCAAAAAGAGATTAGGATATGCTGAAAACAACATCAGAGACCTATGGGATGACTTTAAAAGAAATAATATACACAGAGGAAGAAAGAGAGGTAAGGGAAGAAAGCATTCTTCAGGACATAATAGCTGAAAACTTCTCCAGTCTAGACAACATCAAAGACATAAAGGTTCAAGAAGTCCAGAGGGTCACAAACAGAATTAACCCAGACTTAAAGACACCAAGACACATCCTATTTAGAATGGAAAGGAATAAGGATAAAGAAAGGATCCTGAAGGCTGCAAGAGAAAAACAAAGAGTCACCTACAGAGGAAAACTCATAAGATTAGCAGCAGACTTCTCCACACCAATACGACAGGCCAGAAGAGAATGGTAAGATATCTATCAAGTGCTCAATGAGAAAGGCTTTCAACCAAGACTATTGTATCCTGCTAGACTGTCATTCAGACTATATGGAGGCATAAAAACCTTCTCAGACAAGCAACAGTTGAAGGAATCAACTATCACCAAGCCTGCCCTGAAAGAATTTCTGAAAGGTCTCCTATAAACAGTCAGACCACCATAAATATACCATCTATCAGAACATTCTAAAGCTCTACAAGAATGGCATTCAAATATCTTCAATCTTTGATATCAATAAATGTCAATGGCCTGGATTCACCTATTAAAAGGCACAGAGTAGGAAGATTGATCAGAAAACACAACCGAACAATATGCTGTCTTCAGGAAACCCACCTAACTCAACAAGACAAACACAGACTCAAAGTGAAAGGATGGAAAACTATCATACAAGCCAATGGCCCACAAAAATGGGCAGGAATAGCTATTCTCATATCTGACATGATAGACTTTAAAATAAATAAAATTTGAAAAGATAGGGATGGACACTACTTAATGCTCAGTGGATCAGTCAATGAAAAAGACTTAACAATTATTAACATCTATGCACCTTGTGAGAAGCCATCTACATACATTAAACATCTACTGAAAGAACTACAGCAATATATTAACAGCAACACAGCCATAGTAGAGGACTTCAACACCCCACTCTCTCAACTTGACAGATCATCCAGGCAGAAAATCAATAAAGACATGAGGGAGCTAAATGAGAAGATAGATAAACTAGAATTATTGGACATTTTCAGAGTCATTCATCCCAAGAAACTGGAATACACATTTTACTCAAGTCCACATTCTCAAGGATAGACCATATGTTAGGCCACAAAGACAGCATCAGCAAATTCAAGAGCATTGAAATCATCCCAAGCATCTCCTCAGACCACAGTGGAATTAAACTAACACTTCACAATCAACGAAAGATTAGTAATAGTCCCAATATGTGGAAGCTCAACAGTGCACTACTTAACAACTGGGTCAAAGAGGAAATAAAGGAAGAAATCAAAATGTTTTGAGAGTTCAATGAAAATGAAGACACAAGCTATCAAAATATTTGGGACACAACTAAGGCAGTACTGAGAGGGAAGTTCACAGCCATACAAGCAGACATTAGGAAACAAGAAGAAGCATAAATAAACAGCCTGATTGCACATCTTGAAGACCAAATGAACCCTAAAGCAACAAGAAGAACAGAAATAAATAAAGTTAGGGCAGAAATAAGTAACATTGAAAATAAGAAAATCCTACAAAAGATCGACAAAAGTAAATGTTGCTTCTTCGAAAGAGTGAACAAAATCGACAAAACTTTAGCAAGACTCACAATACAAAAAAGGGAGAAGACCCAAATAAATCAGATCATAAATGAAAGAGGAGTTATCACAACAGACACCGCAGAAATTCAACATATCATCTGAGGCTTCTATGAACAACTATATGCCACCAAGCTAGAGAACCTGGAAGAAATGGACAATTTCCTAGATACCTACAAACTTCCAAAATTAAGTAAAGAGGAACTAGATAACATGAACAGGCCCATCACAGCTAATGAAATTGAAACAGTTATCAAAAACTTTCCCAAAAATAAAAGTCCTGGACCAGATGGTTTTACAAATGAATTCTACAAAACCCTCAAAGAAGAACTAATACCTCTACTTTTAAAAGTCTTCCAGAAGATTGAAGACACTGGAATACTCCCTGCCAGCGTCTATGAAACCAACATCACCCTGATACCAAAAGCAGACAGGGACACAACCAAAAAAGAAAACTACAGACCAATATCTCTGATGAACATAGATGCTAAAATATTGAACAAAATTCTAGCCAACCGGATACAGCAGTATATCAAAAAGATTGTTCATCATGACCAAGTGGGGTTTATCCCAGGCATGCAAGGTTGGTTTAATATACGTAAATCAATCAATGTGATCCACCACATCAACAAAAGCAAGACCAAAAACCACATGGTCATATCAATAGATGCAGAGAAAGCCTTTGACAAAATACAACATCCCTTTATGATCAAAACACTACAAAAAATGGGAATAGATGGAAAATTCCTGAAGATAGTGGAGTCTATATATAGCAAACCTACAGCCAACATCATGCTCAATGGTGAAAAACTGGAAGCATTTCCCCTCAGATCAGGTACTAGACAGGGCTGCCCACTATCACCATTACTATTCAACATAGTGTTGGAAGTTCTTGCCATAGCAATCAGGCAGGAGCAAGGAATTAAAGGCATACAGATTGGAAGAGAAGAAGTCAAACTCTCCCTATTTGCTGATGACATGTTAGTACACATAGAAAAACCTAAGGAATCCAGCAAGAAGCTTTTGGAAATCATCAGGCAATACAGTAAGGTGTCAAGCTACAAAATTAACATTCAAAAGTCAGTGGCATTCCTCTATGCAAACACTAAGTTAGAAGAAATTGAAATCCAGAAACCAATTCCTTTTACTATAGCAACAAAAACAATAAAATATCTAGGAATAAACCTAAACAAAGAAGTGAAAGACTTGTATACTAAAAATTATGAGTCACTTCTCAAGGAAATTGAAAAAGACACAAAGAAGTGGAAAGATATTCCATGTTCATGGGTTGGAAGAATTAGCATCATAAAAATGAATATACTACCCATAGCCATCTATAAATTTAATGCTATCCCCATCAAGATCCTAACCACATTTTTTAGGAGACTAGAATAAATGCTACAAAGGTTTATCTGGAACCAGAAAAGACCTAGAATTGCCAAAACAATCTTGAGAAGAAAGAACAGAACTGGAGGCATCACATCCCCCAGATCTCAAACTGTATTATAGGGCCATTATCATCAAAACTGCTTGGTACTGGAACATGAATAGACACACTGACCAGTGGAATAGAATTGAGAGCCCAGAAGTGAGCCCCCACACCTATGGGCATCTCATATTTGACAAAGGGGCCCAGACTATTAAATAGGGAAAGCAGAGTCTCTTCAACAAATGCTGTTGGAAAAAATGGTTTGAAACATGCAGAAGAATGAAACTGAATCACTATATTTCACCAAATACAAAAGTAAATTCCAAATGGATCAAGGACTTGGATGTTAGACCCCAAACTATCAGATACTTAGAGGAAAATATTGGCAAGACTCTTTTCCGCATAAATTTTTTAATTTATTTTTTATTTAAGAAAGGATAAATTTTAAATACATCTTCAATGAAACAAATCCAATTACAAAGAAGGCTAAGGCAAGCATAAACCTATGGGGCTACATCAAATTAAAAAGCTTCTGCACAGCAAAAGAAACCACTACCCAAACCAAGAGACCCCTCACAGAATGGGAGAAGATCTTTACATGCCATACATCAGATAAGAGTTTAATAACCAACATATATAAAGAGCTTGCCAGACTCAACAACAAGACAACAAATAACCCCATCCAAAAATGGGGGGAGGACATGGACAGAATATTCACCACAGAAGAGATCCAAAAGGCCGAGAAACACATGAAAAAATGTTCCAAGTCTCTGATTGTCAGAGAAATGCAAATAAAGACAACAGTGAGATACCACTTCACTCCTGTGAGAATGTCATACATCAGAAAAGGTAACAGCAGCAAATGCTGGAGAGGGTGTGGGGTCAAAGGAACCCTCCTGCATTGCTGGTGGGAATGTCAATGGGTCCAACCTCTGTGGAGAACAGTCTGGAGAACTCTCAGAAGGCTAGAAATGGACCTACCCTGTGATCCTGCAATTCCTCTCCTGGGGATATATCCTAAGGAACCCAACCCAATCCATCCAAAAAGATCTGTGTACACATATGTTCTTGGCAGCACAATTTGTAATAGCCAAAACCTGGAAGCAACCCAGGTGTCCAACAACAGATGAGTGGCTGAGCAAGTTGTGGTCTAGATACACAATGGAATACTACTCAGCTATAAAAAATGGTGACTTCACCGTTTTCAGCCAATCTTGGATGGACCTTGAAAAATTCATGTTAAGTGAGATAAGTCAAAAACAGAAGCATGAATATGGGATGATCTCACTCTCAGGCAGAAGTTGAGAAACAAGATCGGAAGAGAAAACACAAGTAGAAGCTGAACTGGAATTGGCGTATTGCACCAAAGTAAAAGACTCTGGGGTGGGGGTGGGTGGGTGGGGAGAATACAGGTCCAAGAAGGATGACAGAGGACCTAGTGGGGGTTGTATTGTTATATGGGAAACTGGGAAATGTTATGCATGTGCAAATTATTGTATTTACTGTTGAATGTAAAACATTAATTCCCGGATAAAGAAATTTTTTAAAAAGAAAAATATATATATAAAGACATAAAAGGAGGAAAGGCAGGACTGTTGAAAAAAACGGAGGGAAAAATGTATGTGCATAAGCATAGACAGTCACAGAGTCAGCCCACATCGGTGAGCTCGGGAGAACCACTGCGGCTTCTAAAGGAGGGATGGGGCGCAGACCCTGGGGGTGGGGATGGTGTGGAATTGTGCCCCTGTTATCTCACGATTTCATGAATCAATATTAAGTCACTAATCAGTATATATATATCAAACCCAGGGGCCTCGCCACCACTCACCCAGTAAAGCAGATGTCTGCCCAGGGGAGAGGCCTAGGGTTCAAGCCCCAGCACCACATTTGGGCATCGCTAGTGGCACCTGGAGCTCCCTGGACGGTGGTGCTGTGCCGGGGGCCTCCTCCCCTCTCCCCTCCTCTGAAATAAAGGCTGAGGAAGCCGGCTGGAAACAGGCCTGAGTCCCAGTGCTGCAGAGAAACATGCAGATCTAACTAGGCCTTTCCTGTTGTTTTCGACGGGTTATGTTGTTTTCGCCGGGCTGGCTTCACGGGCGGGTAACAGACGACCAGGGACTCATGGCTGGGTTGTACGCAGTATCTCTTTATTCATGCAGGACACAGCACAATCTAAGACGAGTTAAGCTAAATTCAAGGTACAGTACTGTAAAACTCACAATGCTGTCTTTATATATACTTGCCAAGTAAGGTGGAAACAGGATGTGACATAGAGAGGGTGGAGAGAAAAGTGACTGGTGAAAATCAGAGTGTGACAAAGAGGGGGCAGATTAGGCGAGAATCCTATCACTGAACCACAAATGCCCTGGAGGGAGGGTGGAACTTGTTAACAGTGGTTATGTAAGTAGAATGAAGTGATTATGTAAATAGAATAGTGTTAAGCAGGGGGGATTTAAACCAAACGAAACAGAAGGGGTCTCATGCATACCAACACTTTCCGAAAAAGACAGCTTGGTGGATATGACGAGTCTTATTTTTCTTTGTTTCATTTAAAAACTTAGTTCAAAATGAAAGTGAGAGGAAAAGAAAGGGAGGAAGAGGAGAACGAGAGAATAGAAGACTAGACAGAGTGGAAGAACGAGAGAGATTAAGACGAGGGAAAGGAGAAAGAGGGGAGGAGAGGAGAGGGGAGAGAGAAAGGGAGGGAGAGAGGGAGGGAGAGAGAGAGAGAGATGGACAGCCCCTGAATCCTGGCTGCAGGAGGAGGCCTTGGGGTCCGTGGGCCCTTGGCCGTGCTAAGTCCTCCCCGCGAGCAGACCCTGGTGTTCAAGTCCTCCCTCTGCAGGTCTCGACCCGGCTTCCCTGCTGCCCTGTTCAGCCCCCCCACAGCCCCGACCCCAGACAGAGTGTTCTGAATGTGCTCTGCTCTCATCCCCTCACATGCCGCACTGTTGGGGTTCAGCACCCAAAGCCCAGACATCACTTCCATGGCCTGGCCCTGGGGTCACTCTGCGTGCCCGCCTGGGTAGGCCCGTCCTCTCCGTCACCCCCCACTCCGCCACCCCATCACCACCGCCACCACCACCAGACACACACACACACACACACATGATGTTTCCCTCTGGACTCCTCACTCCCAGTGGTGAGAAGGTGTCTGTCTGTCCCGTGCTGCTGGCTGCTGGACTGGAGCTCAGTCTGGGAGGCACTGACTAAGCACTTAGCACTGAGCAGTGAGCACTCAGCAGGGACAGAGCCATCTTTAAACACCCACACACAAACACCACAGTCCAGGGAATAATGAGAGAGGAATCCACCCAAGACAGGCCAGAGCCTCAGGACCAGGAGGCCTGTGGAAAGGCCACAGAAGTCTGAGTCCCCCGGCAGACCTAGAGTCTCCCCTGACCACACCCCAAAAGACTCCTGGTGTCCCCACATTGGGACTTGATGAACAAGAAGAAAGCGAGGTCTCAGAAGTCTATGCTCAGAGAAGAGTGGTTTGCTTTGGGGAAAGAATCTATTTGGGGCTGGCTGGTTGAGCGCACATGTTACAGAGCACAAGGACCCAGGTTCGAGCCCCCGGTCTCCATCTGCAGGGGGAGAGCTTTGCAAATGGTGAAACAGGGCTGCAGGTGTCTCTCTGTCTCTCTCCCTCTCTACCTCCTCACTTCCCTCTCAATTTCTGGCTGTCTCTATCCAATAAATAAATAAAGATAATGAAATAAAGAAAAGGACTCATTTATGTTACTAGCACACGCAGAACTAAAGAGAGAACTTGGGGTCCCATAAATTTATGCTACTAGCACACGCAGAACTAAAGAGAGAACTTGGGGTCCCATGCACAGGACTCTGTGCTCTGCCCACTGAGCCACCTTCCTGGCCCCTAGACAGTTTTAGTAAGTGTGCCAACAGCATCTGCACATTTGGGGGAATTCAAGATACGTGTGTGTGTGTGTGTGTGTGTGTGTGTGTGTGTGTGTGTGTGTGTCCACCTACACTCCAGTGTAGACCATCCCAGACACTGTATGGGAGAAAAAAAAAAACTTTAAAATACAAGGAGGGGGCCAAGCGGTGGCACACCCAGCTGAGCGCACACATTACAGTGCCAAAGGACCCAGGTTCAAGACCCCGGTCCCAACTGCAGGGGGGGGGGTACTTAAGGGCTGCAGGTGTCTCTCTCTCCCTGTCTCCCCCTTCCCTTTTGCTTTCTCTCTGTCTCTATCCAAGTAAATGAATCAATGAAACAAAATGACGTCTCTACACGTAACTCAGCTTTTAACAAGACTGCCTCTCCGTCCGAGGGTCCCTCACCCAGGGCTGAGGTCACACCTGGGGGCAGAGGCCAACACACCTGGCACAGCCCGAGCCGCGGTTCCCACGTGAACGGGCCCAGCTGCGTTCTCCTGCCTGACCCGACGGGCAGAAGAGAGTCCAAGGTCTGACTGCAGGCGGGCGGGTCATCAGGAGGACTCCGCTAGGAGATAAGCCACTTCCCCCTCGTGCCGAGTTTCTTTTTGCAAACACCTGACTACTCTCAAGGGACTTTCTTCTGGGTGCCGGCAGGGGGCCGCTGTCTTGGGCATGAAAGGTAGGAGACTTTCATCATCACAAAGGAACGCTGATGCCCTAAGCTCCATAGGAACCTCCAGAAAGGTGACTGTGCTCAGAGGGCTCTGACGCACGCACATGGACTTGGAATACGAAATAATAAAAGAGGAGAAAGCCAGCCTGCTCTGGTGTTTATCTGTAGGAGGCGGGATGATGGAGACGAGGCACTGGTGGGTGTGATGTGGATCGAGACCCTGAGACCCGACAGTCTTGCAAACTGCTCTTAATCATGACTAAAATGTTTTTATGGGGGTGGGGGGTGGATCACTCAGTTCAGCACTAACTGCAGGGGGGGAGCTGCTTCGCAGGCGGTGACGCAGGTCTGCAGGTGTCTCTCTGTCTCTCCCTCCTCTCTCAATTTCTCTCTGTAGTATCATATGAAATAGGAATAAAGGAAAAGAGGGGGCCGGGCGGTGGCGCAGCGGGTTAAGCGCAGGTGGCGCAAAGCACAGGGACCGGCATAAGGACCCCGGTTTGAGCCCCCGGCTCCCCACCTGCAGGGGAGTCGCTTCACAGGCGGTGAAGCAGGTCTGCAGGTGTCTGTCTTTCTCTCCCCTTCTCTGTCTTCCCCTCCTCTCTCCATTACTCTCTGTCCTATCCAACAACGTTGACAACAATAATAACTACAACAATAAAACAACAAGGGCAACAAAAGGGAATAAATAAATAAAATAAATATTTTTTAAAAAAACAGACACAAAAAGGAATAAAGGAAAAGAGTAAAAAAAAAAAAAACATGGCCAAAGGGAGCGCTGGATTTGTAGTGTCTGACACTACAGCAATAACCTTGATGGGAGGAAGGAAGGAAGGAAGGAAGGAAGGAAGGAAGGAGAGAGAGAGGAAGGGAGGGAGGGAGGAAGGAAAGAGAGAGAGGAAGAAAGGAGAGAAGGAGCGAGGAAGGAAGGAGAGAAGGAGCGAGGAAGAAAGGAGAGAAGGAGCGAGGAAGAAAGGAGAGAAGGAGAAAACAGATATAAACAAACGACAACAAAGGAACGCCAGAAAGCAGGAGCCGGCGGCCCCAGGTGGCCCTTCACCTCTGGGGACTCAGGTGGCTTTGTGCTGGGCAGCAAGATAGGTGAGTGACCCGCTTGGTGCCTGTCAGGTAGGAGGTTCTGGAATGCCCTGGCCAGAGCCAGGTAGAGAAACTGAGTGGAGGCCAGCGAGGGGACGGGGACGGGGACGGGGTGTCAGGGGCCTTGCCAGGCAGCCCCCCTCCTGGGCCCTGGACACTGGAGCCCAGCTCAGTGGCTCCTCTCAGTGGCCTTGTGCAGGGCTCCTGCCCCCACGCCCCCCGGCTCCGTCCAGAGCCCCTTTATCCCACCCGTCACCACCCCAAGGTGGACAGCGAGTGACCAGTCCAGCACCAGTTCCCTCCTCCTTAGTGACCACCCTTGAGCACCTCAGCTTCCTCTCAGGGTGGGGGTCTGGGGTCCCTGAGACCTCGGGCTCAGCTTGGTGCCCACTTTTCCAGGTGGGCCCAATACTCACTCCTGCCCTGACCCCCAATAGCAGGCACCCCGTCAGCCCCCCACGCACAGCTGGCAACACCCCACCTTCCAGATACACAAGGGGACCAGAGCTGAGCACCCCAGTCTGTCCAACTACACCCCCCACCTGGGGGCCTGGCTCTTCCTGCCGTCACCCTGAACACCTGTGTCTACTTGGGGGGTCGAGCTCCAGTGCCCCCTCCCAGAGTCGCCCTGAGCCCCTGAAGAGGCAGACTATGGGCTCCTAACATCTGTCCTCTTGGGGGCCCGCCCCCATCCTTCCAGAGAGCTCCTTGTCCCCAGTGTCCCCGAGAGCCGTGTCCCCAGTGTCCCCCAGAGAGCTCCGTGTCCCCAGTGTCCCCCAGAGAGCTCCATGTCCCCAGTGTCCCCCAGAGAGCTCCGTGTCCCCAGTGTCCCCCAGAGAGCTCCGTGTCCCCAGTGTCCCCCAGAGAGCTCCGTGTCCCCAGTGTCCCCGAGAGCTCCGTGTCCCCAGTGTCCCCCAGAGAGCTCCGTGTCCCCAGTGTTCCCCAGAGAGCTGTGTCCCCAGTGTCCCCCAGAGAGCCGTGTCCCCAGTGTCCCCCCAGAGAGCTGTGTCCCCAGTGTCCCCCCAGAGAGCTCCGTGTCCCCAGTGTCCCCCAGAGAGCTCCGTGTCCCCAGTGTCCCCCAGAGAGCTCCATGTCCCCAGTGTCCCCCAGAGAGCCGTGTCCCCAGTGTCCCCCAGAGAGCTGTGTCCCCAGTGTCCCCCCAGAGAGCTCCGTGTCCCCAGTGTCCCCCAGAGAGCTGTGTCCTCAGTGCAGGTCTGCAGGTGTCTCTCTGTCTCTCTCCCTCCCTATCTTTCCCTCCCTCTCAATTTCTCTCAGTCTCTATCTGATAAATAAATATTGGAAAAAATCTCTCTCTCTCTCCTTTTTTTTTTTTTTTGCTTTATTTTTATTTTAACTTGACTCTCCCTGTCCCTTGGCGACACTGGAGGGTACCTGACAGCTTGGTTTCCTTGCTGTTCCCTGGGGTGGGGAGGTGTATAGAGATGTGGGAACACAGGGTGTGATTCACAGCACCCGGAAGAGACAGTGTGATGTCACAGATCCCCAAGCACGGAGCACTGGCAGGAGCCAGTGTGAGAGACGGGGCGACAGCACAGTGCCTCACACAGCAGGCCGCCTGTCTGAGGCCCCAGCCCCACTTCAAACACTGCAGTCAGCCAGGGATCAGCTGCGCTCTGACCAGAATGAAAAAGAAGAGGAGGAGGGGAGGGGAGGGGAGGGGAGGGGAGGGGAGGGGAGGGGAGGGGAGGGGAGGGGAGGGGAGGGGAGGGGAGGGGAGGAGCCCGGCTGAGGAGACAGCATCATGGTTCTGCAAAAGACTCTCCTGCCTGAGACTCTAAAGTCCCAGATTCAATCCCCAGAACCACCATCAGCCTGAGCTGAGCAGGGCTAGTGCCCCCTCCCCTCATTAAAATAATGACGAGGGATGCAGTGAGGGATGCAGTGAGAGGTGCAGTGAAGGATGCAATTAGAGGTGCAGTGAGGGATGCAGTGATGGGTGCAGTGAGAGATGTAGTGAGAGATGCAGTGAGGGGTGCAGTGAGAGATGTAGTGAGAGATGCAGTGAGAGATGTAGTGAGAGATGCAGTGAGGGGTGCAGTGAGAGATGTAGTGAGAGATGCAGTGGGGTGTTCAGTGAGAGGTGCAGTGAGGGGTGCAGTGAGAGATGCAGTGGGGGCAGTGAGAGATGCAGTGAGGGGTGCAGTGAGAGATGCAGTGAGGGGGTGCAGTGAGGTGTGCAGTGAGGGATGCAGTGAGGGGTGCAGTGAGATGTGCAGTGAGAGATGCAGTGAGGGATGCAGTGAGAGGTGCAGTGAGGGGTTCAGTGAGGGGTGCAGTGAGAGATGCAGTGAGGGGTTCAGTAAGGGATGCAGTGAGGGATGCAGTGAGAGGTACAGTGAGAGATGCAGTGAGAGGTGCAGTGAGAGATGCAGTGAGGGGTGAAGTGAGGGGTGAAGTGAGGGGTGCAGTGAGGGATGCAGTGAGAGATGCAGTGAGGGGTGCAGTGAGAGATGCAGTGAGGGGGTGCAGTGAGGGTGCAGTGAGGGGATGCAGTGAGAGATGCAGTGAGGGGTGCAGTGAGAGGTGCAGTGAGAGATGCAGTGAGAGGTGCAGTGAGGGGTGCAGTGCAGTGAGGGATGCAATGAAGGATGCTGTAAGCCTCAGGACCCCTGTCCCCCTAGGGTGCACAGAGGCCTCCTTCTGTGCAGGGCCTGAGGGTGGGGGTCCTGAGGGCCTCTCAGCCCCAGCCCCAGCTCCAGACCATCCTCCTCACTCCCCCATCCCACCCCTCCCTTTCTCACCCTCACCCCTTTTTTAACATGCAGGCTGCCTGAAGACGCTAATGCCTGTTTGCTCCCTACGTGCTCTGGGCCGGCCTGATAACCTATCTGTGTTTGAGTTTGGCTTCACAGCCTAAACACTCATCTCCGTCTGTTTAGATTACTGATTGGTTTGGCAGCAAAAGGCAAGAGCGTCTCAGCGGTGACCAAGGTCAGGCCAAACACAGCCGCACATGGGGGTGGGTTCTGGGTCCCGGGGGACTGGCACCCGGTGGGGCCAGCAGAGCCCAGACTTAGGTGGCCCTGAGCTGGGGTGTCCTGGTCTGTCCCCTGGGTGAGCAGGCAGGGAGGGCGGGAGCCTGGTGCTGGGCGGGGGGGGGGGTCATGACTGCGGCCAGTGAGGACATGGTGGGCAGCGGGCGACAGCCAGGACTGGACAGCAGACAGAGTGGCTTGGCAGAGAGTGTGTGAGGGGCTCTAGCTGGCAGGGGGCAGAGCCTCAAGGAGGGGCACAGGAATGGGGGCTCTGGTCCATGGGCTGGGCAGAGGGAGGGACACTGGGGTAGGGGATGGATACCTAGATTCAGAGAGAGAGAGACGGGGAGAGAGGGAGAGAGGAAGTGGAGGAGAGGGGGAGGGAGAGAGGAGGAGAGGGAGAGAGAGGGGGAGAGGGAGGGGAAGGGAGAGAAGGAAAGAGAGAGAGGGAGGGGAGGGAGAGGGAGGAAGAGGAGGTGAGGGGGAGGGAGAGGAGGAGAGGGAGAGGAGGAGAGGGAGAGAGACAGGGGAGGAAAGAGAGGGAGGGGGAAGAGAGGGGAGGGGGAGGGGAAGGGAGAGGGGAAAGGGAGAAGGGGAGGGGGAAGGAGCCACTTCAGCTGACCCAGGGAATAGACATGGCTGTTGTGGCAATGGTCTCCGTTTTGAGATGGCTTATTAGACAGCCCAGCAAAAGGATGGCACAGAAGCAGCCTCCCGGGGCACAGGAAGCCTCCACCAAGTGGTTCCTCCCAGCTCTGCAGGGATGGGGACTTGCCTGCATGGGTGACCCTGCATGGATCAGATACTCTGCATAGGTACAGACACGGGAAGCCCATTGCTGAACTCACGTCACAGGCAGCATAACGTACGTGGGGAACACAGGCCAAAGCCGCAGGCGGGTCCTTCCCCTCCTCTGCCACTTTTGTGCCCGTCACCCCCTCTGTCTCCTGACCCCACTCCACTTCAGATCCATCAGGGACTCAGTACTGTTTTATTAACACCATGTTTATTTATTATGATCTTGGTGTGTTGGGTAGAGACAAACTAAGAGGAAAGGGGGAGACAGAGAGGGAGAGAAGCAGAGAGACCCCTGCAGCCCTGCTTCACCACTCGCAAAGCTTCCCCCCCGCAGGCGAGGACTGGGGACTCTAACTCGGGTCCTCGTGTGCGGTAATGTGTGTGCTCGGCCAGGTGCGCACCGCCCGGCCCCAGCATCATTTCTTTTTCACTACAGCAGCGATAGGAAGGAACCGAACAGAAGTGGAAGACTCGTACGCTGAAAATGTAGAACCACTATTCAAGGAATTAGAAAAGAATTAATAACATCAAAATGAATATTCTACCCAGAGTCATATACAAATTGTTTTTTAAACACAGCTTTAAAAAAAAAAAAAGGTTGGATGCCAATTTATAAAGCATTCTGTGGTACACACTAGCATCTCTGCATGTCAACAACGAGAACCCTTAGCAATGATTCTAAGAAACATGCCACAGCTGTCACCGCAGGTAAATTGGCAAAATCCTACAGAGACAGTCTGACCTGCATTCTAGAAACAGATTTGTAATTGAGGAAGACAACTACATAAAAAGAATAATCTGATACAGCGCTTCGATGGAAAATATAATACAGGTTTTTAACTAATTTTGCTTTCTTAAGAACTAAAAGTGCTGGTGCAAAGTGCAGGGACCGGTGTAAGGATCTCGGTTCGAGCCCCAGGCTCCCCACCTGCAGGGGGGGGGGGGGTCACTTCACAGGCGGTGAAGCAGGTCTGCAGGTGTCTGTCTTTCTCTCCCCCTCTCTGTCTTCCCCTCCTCTCCCCATTTCTCTCTGTCCTATCCAACAATGACAACAATAATAACTACAACAATAAAAAATAACAAGGGCAACAATGGGGAAAATAAGTAAATAAATAATTAAAAAAAAAAAGAACTAAAAGTGCATTTCCTTAAATTACAGAGCATAAGTAGAGTTTCTTCAACAAATGGTGTTGGAAAAAAATGGTTTGAAACATTCAGAAGAACGAAACTGAACCACCACACTTCACCAGACACAAAATTAAATTCCAGATGGATCAAGGACTTGGATGTTCGACCAGAAACTATCAGATACTTGGAGGAAAATATTAGCAGAACGCTTATGGGGACGTGCTGACGTGGGGACATGAAGACGTGGCCCCAGAGGGAGGGGTGCCTACTCCTCAGGGCGCCGGCCTAGGGGCAGGGTGAGGCCTTATCATCAGTCACTCAAGGTCCCTCAGAAGTGTGGACAGAGTGAGGCAGCGAGCCAGGGGACAGTGTCCACCTCACTGTGCAAGCTGACCCTCCAGGGACCAAGGCCCCCACCCACGGCTGCTCTTGCTCCTCCGGCTGTGGCCTGTGACCGTTACCACATGTCACTCATCACTGGAGCTTGGGGGGTGCGGACAGGGTCCCTCCACACACCCAATCAGGCAGCAGAGGGAGGTGGGCTGCACCCTCCTGTCCCTGTGTCAGCCTTCTGTCCCTGTGTCCCCATCCCCAGGGCCCAGTGACAGACAGGCAGTGACCAGCACTGGACACAGCCCTATGCACCAGGGACTGCTGTGGTGACGGACACAGACGGGCTGAGCCCAGAGACCTTGGTGGTCACTGTGTGGGGTAGGACAGGGAGACAGAAAAATGTGTGATGGTGACTTGGTGACTCAAGCAGCAGCAGAGAGGAAGGGCCCCCTCAGAGCACCCGGACAGGCTGGCCCCCAGGACCCTAGAGGCTGACAAGGACTGAACCGCCTTTCTGGCAGGAACATGGAGGGGGGAGTCAGGCCCCTACGGCCTCTCCCAGGCAGTGGGTGGCCACTTCAGCTGGGGGGTGTCCTGTGTGAGTGTCCCACCCGAAGGCCCCACCTCCTGGTCTGACCCGCCGGGTGGGCGCTCGGCTCTCAACACAGGGATGCTGGGCCCAGAGGCCCCGTCTCTATAAGGAGGAGGGCCGCAGAGAAACAGCTCAGTCAGGTGGAGCACAGGGCTTCTCGCCCCGGCACCCTGAGGTGCCCAAGCTGTGCTCTGGTCAGTCACAGCCGCACCTCAAGGCTGACTGACCGGCACACGCGTGTCAGACACCAAGACGCCCCGCAGTGTGGCCGGCACCCGTCTGCTCGGCCCCAGAGCCCCAGCCTCACCTCTGCTCCCTCTCCCAGTGCCCCGAGGCTCTGGCTGTGGGTCCCCTCTCTGCCTGTGAGCTCCCAGATACCCACCCCCATCACGCCACACACAGGGGTGTGGCAGCCCTGACCTCCACCCAAGAGCCAGTCTGGGCAGGGTGGCACCCCATCAGGGCCACCCTGGAGAGGCTGGGTCCCCCAATCCCCATGGAGACTGGCAGCGGGTCCCGGGAGCAGGCGGCAGGCGGCTGGGGACTGGGGACTGGCTGTACCTCCCGGAACACAGTCTGTCTGCACAGCCGCTGCTGGCGGCCTGGCCCTCTCTGCACGCGGCCCAGATGGCGTGTTCTGGGCACACGCCACCCGGGGGGCACCCACCTCAAGCCTCTCGGGGCCTACCCTCAATGCCTCCCCAGGGCGTCAGGGCTCTGGGCTCTGCTGGGCAGAGTGCCACTGTGACTCCAGTCTCCTTCCCTCCTTCCTCCTTCCCTCCTCCCTCCTTCCCTCCTTCCCTCCTTCCCTCCTTCCCCTCTTGGCTGAGCTGGAAGCTCCCAAGGTGGCAGATTGCAGGCCCTGGAGGCTGCTGTCGGCTGTTTATACACAGAGTGGGGACAGTGGCCAACACCCACGCCCTGGGCTGCTCCTCCCACATGCTCCTGGCTCCGGACCCCCAACAGCCTCCAGCCCCGGCCCAGCCCCCCACTGACACAGGCGCAGCACTAAGCCCCTTCTAAGGGGCACTCTCTCCATGCTTACCCACTTCACACCTGAGAGCCAAGGACAAAGGCCGGAGACATGGGTCCCTGGCATCCTCACTGGCCCCACCCCAGACAAAAACAAAGCACTCACAGCGGGGGCTGGAGCCTGGCGGGGGTGGAGGGATGGAGGGGACGGACACCCCCAGGGGCCTGGAAGCAGGCCTGAGGGGACGGCGGCTGCTGTGGCGATGACCCCCAGAGCAGACGGGTGCCAGCAGCACTGCGGGGCGTCTTGGTGTCTGACACGCGTGTGCCGGTCAGTCAGCCTTGAGGTGCGGCTGTGACTGACCAGAGCACAACCTGGGCACCTCAGGGTGCCGGGGGTGGAAGCCCTGTGCTCCCCCTGACTGAGCTGTCTCTCTGCGGCCCTCCTCCTTATAGAGACGGGGCCTCTGGGCCCAGCATCCTTGTGTTGAGAGCCGAGCGCCCACCTGGCAGTTCGGGACCTCAGGTGGGACAACCCCACTCCGCCCAGTTGGCCCCTCCGCCTGGTGGCCGGATTTCCTGCCAGGAAAGAGACGCAGAGAGACACCACAGCACACCCCACCCCAGAAGCTGTCCACGGCACTCCCCTGAGGCGTCAGGGATGGAACACAGAGTCTTGTGCCCAGCAGACCTGCACTCTCCAGGGAGCCACCTCCCGCCCTGGGGGTGCTGGCAGGAATGCGCTCAGTGCTTCCTGCTGGGGTTCTGGCCTGCCCCTAAGTCCTTATCCCCTTGAGGGGCCCAGTGTGAGGAGGGCGCAGGTGGCTGTGAGGGGCATGGGGGCTCCATGGAGGGAGGGGTCCCCTGGGGGCCGGACTGAGCCGGCAGAAGCACCTGGCACAGGGCCTTGAACCCGGCAGCACAAAGATGGGGCACTTCCCCACTTCCTCCTCCGTGGGGACAGCCCCCAGTGCCTGCCCGCCCCCTGCCCCTTGGCAGCGGGTGGCAGCAGCAGAGCCCGGGAAGTGAGTGAGGACAGGAGCCCAGCCAGGCGGGCACCCACACTTGGCACAAGGGGCTTCCTGCACGAAGCCCCATCCGGCTCTTCGGCAGGCCGGCCGTCAAGTTGGGGTGTCCTTTCCAGGGAGGTCTGAGGCTCCACTGGCCTGTGCCCTGCCCGGCCTCTGTGTCCAGGCCAGGAGCCACTGCACTACCAGAAGCTCTGCCAGGGGCAGGCGGTGGCACACCTGGTTGAGTGCACATCACCACACAGGAGGCCGCGGTCCCTACCTGCAGGGGGGCAGCTTCACGAGCACTGAAATGGTGCTGCAGGCCTATCTCCCTCTCCTCAATTTCTCTCTGTCCTATCAGATAAAAGGGAAATGGCCACTGGGAGCAGTCGATCTGTAGTTCTGGTATTGAGCCCCAGCGATCACCCTGGTGGCAAAATCAATTAGTAAATAAAAAGGGCCGGGTGAGCACACAGAGCAGGACCCACAAGGACCTGGGTTCAAGCCCCTGCTCCCCGCCTGCAGGAGGGGAGGCTTCACGAGTGGTGAAGCAGGGCTGCATGTGTCTGTCTCCCCTTTCAATTCCTTTTGTTCCTGTCCAATAAAAGTCAAAAGGAGCCCCTGGGGACTCCCAGGGTGCCACCCTGCATGCCACACCCCCTCCAGGAAGCCCAGTCTTGCCAACAGGAAGTGGACACCCCAGAGGCTAGGGGCCCTGTGCGCACCCAGCCTCTGCCCACGCAGCACCCAGCCTTTGTCTACCCAGCACCCAGCCTCTGCCCACGCAGCACCCAGCCTTTATCTACCCAGCACCCAGCCTCTGTCCCCCCAGCACCCAGCCTCTGTCCCCCAGCACCCAGCCTCTGTCCCCCCAGCACCCAGCCTCTGTCCCCCCAGCACCCAGCCTCTGTCCCCCCAGCACCCAGCCTCTGTCCCCCCAGCACCCAGCCTTTGTCCCCCCAGCACCCAGCCTCTATCCCCCCAGCACCCAGCCTTTGTCCCCCCAGCACCCAGCCTCTATCCCCCCAGCACCCAGCCTTTGTCTACACAGCACCCAGCCTCTGTCGGGGACTGAACTTGGGACTTTGGAGCCTTAGGCAAGAGTCTCTTTGTGGAACCATGATGCTGCCTTCCGCCCCCCCCCCAAATCTTTTAACTGAAGAGAGATCTCCTAAGGGAGGCCAAGCTCGGGTCCCGGGGCCTGCAAGTCCTGTGCTCGGCCACCAAGCTGCCTCCCACCCCATCCTGTCCGCAGGGTCCCCCGCGTAAGCGGACGAGGGACAGGAGGAGACAGATCCCAGGCACCATCCTCACGTGGAAGCGGCCGCCAGCTACGACAGATTTCCCTGTGACTGAAGATGGCAACACAGAGACAGGAGACAGATTTTTGTCTTCAAGAAACTCCCGGCCGCCATCGCTGCCAGAGCCCCCAGCTCCGGGTGCCTGCCTGCCACCATTCCCCCACTGTTTGGAAATATGGGTGGGCGCCCCAACTGCCAGGCCCCCTCCTCCTGCTGGGCCCAGTCTGGTGACGGCAGGCAGGAGGGCAGCTGGAGAAACGGAGCCCCTGCAGGAGTGGGGGGGGCTGCTCCAGAGTCCCAGGGCCGAGGGGCAGGAGGTCGTGGGTCTCGGCTCAGGCAGGGTCACAGCCAGCTCCAGGCCGGTCCCTATGGCGGGGGGCCTGGTGTTTCCTGAGGTTTCCGTGGGGCCAGGGAGGGGGTGCGGGGGCAGGGTAGACAGCCACTTCCACACGCCTCCCTCCTCCGCGCGGCTGGGCCTGTCCCTGATTCTGCTGTTCCGTGTCCCCCTCTCCAGAGGGGTCTCGTCCTCTGCACCCCACTCCGCAGCTGGCCCTGGCCGGTGGGGTCTGGGGTCCCTGTGGAACTGTCCCCCGCCCTCTGACCCTGAGCCAGTCCCTGCACCCAGCCTCTGTCCACCTCTGTCCCACCTCGTGTTTGTAGAGATAGAGAGACAGAGACAGAGGGTTCAGGAGAGACAGCACAGAACGGGAGCTTCCTCTGGTGCCCTGGCACTCTGAGGTGGAGTCAGGGTTCAAACCCAGCTTGAAATCATGGCAGGGCACGTGGATTATGGAGCAAGCCGGTATTTTCACGGTCCCTCAGCCGGTCTTCCCATCACTCCCCCATGGCTCTGAGCGTCTGTCTTTCCCCCTGTTGCTGCCTATCTCTCTCTGACCAGAAAATAAAGTGAAGAGGAGAAGGAACAGCCCCTCCCCCACCACCAGCAGCACGCCACACAGCCCAGGAGCCTGGGTGGGCGGGGAGACAGCCATGGGTGAGGCTCACAGAGACCTGGGACAGTCCCGGAAGGGGAGGCCGGCCCTGGCTGCCGCCTGTCTCCTCCACACTGTCCTACCTATTGTGGGATTAGGGTTCCTGGGAGGGGACAGCAGGCAGGGTAGACGTAGGTGGGGGAGGGGCACCTGTGTCCCCCTACCCCCTTGCCCCCCGCAGAGGAAGCCTCTAGGGGCATCTGGAAGGAAGCCAGGGCAGGTGGCACCAGCAGGTCCCCGCCAGTGCCCACATGGCAGTGAGGGTACCACTGCCTCCTTCTGGGGCCTCTCTCCACCAGGCTCTCTGCGGCCCACCTGCCCCTGGGCCACCAGGGAGACCCCTGCCCCTCTCCCCACCAGGCCGCACAGCCCTCCTGCAGAAAGACCGGCCACAGGACCCTCCTACCTGCTCAGCCCCCAACACCCCTGGGCCCCCACTCCAGGGCCCATCCAGACCTCTCTGACCCCTGAGCCCACCTGAATCTCATCCTTGCCCACATCTACACTGGCAGAAGGACCAGCTGCCAGGCCCAGGCCAGAGGAGGGCAGCCCCCTTCCCAGGCAGCACCCAGCCCGAAGCTCTCGGACTCCTGCCCGGTGTCCAGAGGTCACGAGTACCCACGAGTGGGGTACCCCGCCACACACACACACACAACACCAACACACACGTGCAGCCCCAGGCTCCTGTGGACCACGGAGCCCAGCCAGGCCTGGTGCTTGATACCCTGTGGTGGGAACAGACAGCTCTGCTTCCCGGAGGGCTGGGGTGGCAGGGCCCAGGGCTGCAGGGGAGCCCAAGAGCCTTCCCCTAAGGGCTGAAGACAGCAGTACCCCACCCACATGGCTGAGAGTGGGACACAGGCACCCATACTCCAGCCTCCCAGGCCGGGTGCTGAGAGCCGGGAGATGGGCCCGTCCCGGGTTAGGAGGCCAGCGGGTGGAGGGCCGGCCTCTCTCTCGTCCCTGTGCTCATAAAGGCAGGTCTGGGTCTCGGGCCGCATCTCATTTGGGTTTTATCGCTCTGACAGGCAGCGTCGGATTACAGACGGGGTCGTTCTTCTTCTCGGCTTTGGCTTATTCCCATGATTTATAGTGGGAGCGGCCAGGGTTCATAAACGGCCTGACCGCTGACAGCCTCACCGGCACCCAGATTTATGTCCCCTCAGACGTCACACCCCCTGACGGGTCCCCGGGCGCCATGGCTCCTCAACTCAGCTCTCTCCTCTATTTAGAAGAGATATCCGTCACCTGGAGGGAACAGGAGGGGCAGGAGCCCAGCAGTGTCCTGTCAGCCCTCAGAGGAAGGGCCAGCCCCCCCATGGACAGGACAAGGTCATGGCCAGAGGGGACCCAAAGGGAGGCGAAGGGCAGCCAGACAGGTGGAATCTGTCCCCAGGGGCAGCCCAGAGTCTGGGGGATGGAAACAGGAAGGAGGGACCCCACCCAGCCTAGAACACCCCAGAAAGTGCAGCCTCAGGCTATGTCAAGAGCTGGGCCGCCACCCCATCCCTCTACCCCCTACCCAGCACCCCGACCTTCCATGGAAACCAGCTGGCTCTCCACCTGGGGTGGCCTCCTCAGGGTGGGGGACTGTTTCCCTGTGGTGGAGCAGGACTAGCAGGGCTGGTGAGACAGTGTCCCCCACTCCTCTGCTCCCTGCACTCACACGTTCACAAGGTCACCTGTTATCAGGCCGTCCTGGGGGGAGTCTTTGTGTCTGCACATCAGATAAGGCAGACAGGCAGGGGGGTACAGGGAGGGGGCCAGGTGGAGGCAGCAGGGGGAGGGAGCCCATGGTAGGGGGTCCAGGGGAGGGTGTGTACAGGAAAGAGGGAAAGGGTCTAGGGAAAAGGCTCTAGGGGCTTCCTTTGCCCCCTCTCCCAAGTGGGCAGGGTCTGCCAACCTAATGCTGGTCAGGAGGGAAGGGGTGAGGCCAGGTGCAAGGGTTCAAGCAGGAGGCCAAGCCCCTGCCCAGGCACCCTTCAGGAAGTCCCCAGCCTCTGTTGCCCTCTAACCCCTCTGCCCTGGAGTGCACTGGCCTCTCCATGTGCCCCTCCACTGTCCCCTCTTTTCCCTGGCTGGGGGGTGGGGGATCTGGAAACCAGAATACTGTCCCTCCGTGACTGGGGCTGAACCAGGTCAAGGGTCAAGGCAGGCCAGACCAGAGTGATGCTCCCTGTTCCTCAGACCCACAGCCAGAGAGGGGACCTACCGTCCTGGACTGTCTGCTTGACAAGAGGCCAGAGCAGCCCCAGCTCTGGCAGAAGCTGTGCCAGGGCCTGAACCCAGGGCTATGGTTCGCCAGTCTTGTGCTCTGCCCTGAGCTGGGAACCCAGAGCCTACCCTGGGGCAAGAAGCCTAAATAAAACGGGGAGGGGGGGCAGGTACCCAGTTAAGCACAAGTATCACCAAGCACAAGGATCTGGGTTTGAGCCCCACTCCCCTCCTCTGGGGGAAAGCTTCACAAGCGGCCGATAAAGTAACTACCCCAAACCAGGACAGGTCTGCCCACCCCAGCCACAGGAGGCTCCGTGCTGGGCATGGCACCCTCACTCCCCCCCAGCTGTGAGGCCTGGGGCCTGTTCCCCCCCCAGTTGTGAGGCCTGGGGCCTGTTCCCCCCCCAGTTGTGAGGCCTGGGGTCTGTTCCCCCCCCAGCTGTGAGGCCTGGGGTCTGTCCCCCCCCAGCTGTGAGGCCTGGGGTCTGTCCCCTCCCCAGCTGTGAGGCCTGGGGCCTGTTCCCCCCCCAGCTGTGAGGCCTGGGGTCTGTTCCCCCCCCCAGCTGTGAGGCCTGGGGTCTGTCCCCCCCCCAGCTGTGAGGCCTGGGGTCTGTCCCCCCCCAGCTGTGAGGCCTGGGGTCTGTTCCCCCCCCCCAGCTGTGAGGCCTGGGGCCTGTTCCCCCCCCAGCTGTGAGGCCTGGGGTCTGTTCCCCCCCCCAGCTGTGAGGCCTGGGGTCTGTCCCCCCCCCAGCTGTGAGGCCTGGGGTCTGTCCCCCCCCAGCTGTGAGGCCTGGGGTCTGTTCCCCCCCCCCCAGCTGTGAGGCCTGGGGCCTGTTCCTTTCCCCTCAACCCTGGCCTCCTGGGATGACGACATGGACACTTCAGGAGCCTCAGGAAGGTTGATCAGACAGCCCACACATGCTCTCACTTCCGGCAGAAGGTGGGGTGACACCAAGGCCGTCCAGATATGAAACAGCTGGGAGACGCTGGGAGATGCGAGCCAGCGACTTCTTCAAAGCAGCAGCCGGGTTGCTTTACAGGAAAGGGGAGGATGTTTCTGGAGAGCCAGACAGCTGAGCTGAAGCCCAGTGTCTCCGGCTGGGCTCTGAATAAACTCCAGCCTGGGTCCTCAGATAAATATCCCTGTACTGGTGCTGGGTGGGGGCGCACGTTACAAAACTCTAGGACCTGGGTTCGAGACCCTCCCAGTCCCCAGCTGCCAGGCAGTGATGCATCTGGTTGAGTGCACACGTTAATGCACAAGGACCCTGGTTCAACCCCCTGACCCCCACCTACAGGGGGAAAGCTTCACAAGTGGTGAAACAGGGCTGCAGGTGTCTCTCTGTCTCTCTCCCTATCTCCCCCTTCTCTGTCAATTTCTGGCAGTCTCTAGCCAATAAACAAATAAAGATAATTTTTAAAAATGTTTATTAAAAAAAAAAAAGGTCCCATAGCCACAGTCCAGACTCTCAAATAAATGGAGGAAAAAGCCCACGCTGAAAGGCCAGCATAAACAGCTGAGTGAGGGTCTGAGGCTGCGTATGGAACCCTTAGGCTGAGTGACAGTGGGAGCCAGCCCTGACTCTCCCCAATGCGCCCCAGAGCCTTCCCTCCCCAGAGCCCAGCCCAAGTCTCCCCTCCCCAGAGCCCTGCCCCACTAGGGAAGGACAGTAACAGGCTGGGGGTGTGGATCCACCTGCCAACACCGATGTCCAGCAGAGAAGCAATTACAGAAGCCAGACCTTCCACCTGCTGCTCCCCATAAAGAATTTTGGTCCAGGCTCCCAGAGGGATAGAAAATAGGGAAGCTTCCAATGGAGGGGATGGGACAGGGCACGCTGGTGGTCAGAACTGTGTGGAGTTGTACCCCTGTTATCTTACAATCTTTTTGTCAATCATTATTAAACCACTACTAAAAAAATTAAAAAAAAAAACACAAAGAAGATTCAGAAACACCAGGCACCATAAAATGCCAACCATGTTGGAGCCAGAATCACACGGAATTTCTAAAAGTGAACAGCACAGTCACAGTTCGAACCCGCAGACCAGATACAACTGAAGAGAGAATCTCTAAATGGAAAGAGATGAAGGTGAGGAGGAGGGGTTGGCCAGTACCAGGGGAGGCGCAGAGGGACAGAGGGACCGGAGGATGACACTGAGACATGGGTGAGGAGAAGTGTCAGCACACAGTGACCAGGAAGTCCAGAGAAGACAGGCACCAGATGAAGAAAGCAAGGGCTGAAGAGGTTTTGAGAGACTAAAAATAAAATAAAATAAAATAAAATAAAATAAAATAAAATAAAATAAAATAAAATAAAATCATGTTAGCGCCCAACCTAGACTACCATAAAGATGGACACATACAGGAAGTGGGGTGGTAACGCAGTGGGTTAAGCGCACACGGTGTGAAGGCCTGGCATAAGGATCCTGGTTTGAGCCCCCTGGCTCCCCACCTGCAGGGTGGTTTTCTGCTCTCTGCTTCTGTGTTTATTTTTGGCTTATTTGTCCGTTTGTTTACTGGGAGGCTCGTGGTCTATAGCCTGGTCGTTGGCACATGGGCACAACTTCTCGTCTCCCCAAGACAGGTGCCTGAAAAGCACTCTCACCTCAGAGCAGGTCGCCGGTAATTGCCAGAACCTGAAAGCCCCGCCCTGTTCCCTGAACTCTTCCATCTTGGGCAAGCAGGAGTCTTCAGTTACTCGAATCCAACAATAAACCAGTGGGACTACATCAAATTAAAAGGCTTCTGCGGGAGTCAGGAGGTAGAAAAACAGGTCAAGCGCAGGTGGCGCGAAGCACAAGGACCGGCGTAAGGATCCCAGTTCAAACCCCCATCTCCCCACCTGCAGGGGAGTCACTTCACAAGCGGTGAAGCAGGTCTGCAGGTGTCTGTCTTTCTCTCCCCCTCTCTGTCTTCCCTCCTCTCTCCATTTCTCTCTGTCCTATCCAACAACAGCAATAATAACAACAAGGGCAGCAAAAGGGTGAATATGGCCTCCAGGAACAGTGGATTCATGGTGCGGGCACCGAGCCCCAGTGAGAACGCTGGAGGGGAAAAAAGATGGCCATACACCTAAAGGTGTTTCTTAAGCGTGAAGGACAGGCGACTGGGTGGTCTCAGCCAGAGGTGGAACACAGGTAACTAAAGCAAGTGGACTTGGGGGGAAGTGACAGCCCAGCTCTCTCTTAGACTTTGTGAGGACTTGTGGTTGTCAGGGGGAGCGGTGGGGCCAGGGCCACAGAGTCACAGACACTCATGAACCCACGGCCCTGCAGTCCTGCAAGTCTGCAAGCCGGTCTTAAATCACTGACAGCCAGAAAGTGTTTCCGTGAAAGCGTAGCACACAGAGGACAATGGGGTAAAGGAAAGTCATAGAAGCAGCAGGAAGTTAGCATGAATGTTATTAAGGGGCAGTGTGTGTGTGTGTGGGGGGGGGAAGATAGCATAGTGGTTCTGCAAAGAGTCTCTCACGCCTGAGACTCTGAGGCCCCGGGTTCAATTTCCTGCACCACCATAAGCCGGGAGGCGGTGCACCTGGTTAAGTGCACATAATACTAAGCGCAAGGAATCGTGCAAGGATCTGGGTTCGAGTCCCTGGCTCCCCAGCTGCAGAAGGGGGGAACACTTCACAAGCAGTGAAGCAGGTCTGCAAGTGTCTCTCTGTCTCTCTCCCTATCTCCCCCTCCTCTCTCAACGTCTCTCTGTCCTGTCCAATAAAATGGAAAAAAGTGGCCGCCAGGAACAGTGGGTTCACAGTGAGCCCCAGTGATAACCCTGGAGGCAAAAAAAAAAGTAACTAAGATATATCGACACACGTGTGTGTACATATAATCACTGTTACCTCCATTAGACCAGAGGCAGCTCTTTGTCCTACGTTTGATTCTAAGATGTCTGAACAGGGAGCACAGACACCCCAACTCTCTCCACCCCGACCGTCACCGCTGACTCATTCGCCCTCCCCTGTACACCTGCGTGTCCCTCCTTCAATCTCTCCCCTGATTCTGTTCTTTCGTATGACTGGGGGTGGGGGCTGCCTGCCACTGTGCCGAGTCCAAGTGCAGACATCACTCTGCCTTCAGCCCAGACGCCCAGAGCCAGACTGGAGACTGACCTGTGGCCCCGACACCCAGCCGGTAGAGAGCACTACCCCTCCAGAGACGCTCCCCCAGGAGACGTCCTCCCCGGCCCCGACACCCAGCCCCCCTCGAGCACACACCCCATTTCTGGAGGGGGCGGCCATCGATCAGGGTGCTGGTGCCCACACTCATCCAGGCATGACACCCGTCAGGGACCTACTCCTTTTCAGAGCTGAGTAGTTTTCCATGGGGTGGAAGCCTGAGGTCCATCTCTGCCCCTGCTGATGGGATAGTGGCCCTCACTCCACTCTGGAGACTGCGAGTGTCTCTGCACGAGTCTGCCTGTGTGTGTCAGGGTTCTCGCAGGGAGACCCCAGATCGGGGCAGTACTGGGACGGGAGGAGGTGACTGTGGGCCTCTCTCCAAACCCACTGTGCAGCCCGTGGTAGCCATGACCACTCTGCGGATGCTGAGGCCCCGTCCTCCCTCGGCCCTGGAGAAGGGAGGTCCGGGGGTCTGGCCCCGTCCAGCACCTTGTGTGAAGGGCCTGTTGGAATCTCTCACTGACCACAGCCTTCTGCAGGGGGACACAATCTACAGGAAGCAGGGGAACACTGAGCTCCATCACTCGGACCCAGGCCAGAGGCTGAAGGCTGGAGGCATACCAGCCGCTGCTGGCTAAACACTGGCCACAGCCAGGCCTCGGCCCAGGGAAGCAGGAGCTCACCGGGAGCGGGGCTGAGCGGAGCCGGGCCTGGGAGAGAGGGCACCTGTGAGGGAAAGGCCCAGCCCCGACACTCATTCCCCAACGTGCACTGCCAGTTACTCAGTTATGTCTGAGGTGTAAGTCAGACGCACTGCAAGCCCCAGGGAGAAAACCACCCAGGTCCACGGAGCGGCCTCAGCCCTCCCCTCCCAGTGCAGCTGGAGGAAGGAGAAACAGTGAGTCCCACTCTGCAAAGAGAAACAGTCTGTTGCCAGCAGGCGACGGCTCGCTGGGGCTGGGGGGCCAGGGCCCCCTCCCCACTCTCACCAACAGGTCTCTGTGTCTCTGAACCCGGGGTCCTGCAGGTGCCCGCTGGGTGTGAACCTCCCTGCAGCCGGACTGTGTTTCCAGGGTCACCCATTAGGTGGGTCTGGGTGGCGGCAGCACAGCTGTCCAGACATCCAATCCACGGGCTTCTGCGAAGTCCCAGGGACTGCACCAGGGAAAGACAGAAACAGGCTGAGGGTGTGGGTCCACCTGCCAACGCCCAGGTCCAGTGGGGAAGCAATTCCAGAAGCCACAACTCCCCATAAAGATCTTTGGTCCACACTCCCAGAAGGGGAGAAATGTCAGGGGAAGACGACCAGAGGGCTCTGAACCCCAACTCCATCAGGACCCAGAGAGAGCAGAGGAGAAAGGGAAGGACATTTGGATGTGATAATAAGTTTATGTGTGACTTGGAAAGCAAGAGAAGATGGGATTTTTTTTTTTAAAAAAAAAAAAGGCCAAATATACACAGATATAGACAGACAGTTGTAGAAATAATCATCCACCCATAGCTGCGACCTTGGGAGGAAGCTGTAGCTTCCAATGGAGGGAGTGCGGACACAGAACTCTGGTGGTGGGAACGGTGCAACACTGTATCCCTCTGACATTGTAATATTTTAAAGAATTTGTTTATTTATTCATGAGAAAGATAAGCAGAGAAAGAGAAGGAACCAGACATCACTGTGGTACATGTGCTGCTGGGGACTGAACTCAGGACCTCATGCTTAAGAGTCCAGTGCTTTATCCACTGTGTCACCTCCAGGACCACTATAATTTTGTAAATCAATATTAAACAATAATTTAAAAAAGAAGAAGAGGGGGCCAGCTGGTGGCGCACCTGGTTGAGCACACATATCACAGTGCACAAGGACCCGGGTTCGAGCCCCCGGTCCCCACCTGCAAGGGGAAAGCTTTGTGAGTGGTGAAGCAGATTTGCAGGTCTGTCTCTCTCCCTCTCTATCTCCCCTCCTCCTCTCAATTCCTGGCTGTCTCTATCCAATAAATAAATAAAGATAATAAAAGGAGGAGGAGGAGGAGGAGGAGGCCCCGTGGCTGTCTGAAGACCTCACTGTTCTGAGCACTCTGCTGGGTCACTCCCACTCCTCTCTCCACACAGCAGGCCTGACCTCACACGCAACTCAAAGCTGGGGCCGGAGACTCGATTCCGGTGCCAAAAAGGTGACCAGCTGGGACTCCTGCACAGCTGTGGGTCCATGTGTCTGCGTGTCTGTGTGTGGAGAAGGCAGCCAGGTGCCGTTGTCTCCCCGAGAGCCCAGCCCCCTCCAGGGCCCCTCGAGCACAGTGGGTGAGACAATGGCACCCCACACCCAGACCCCTTTCCTCCGGGGGACATGGGGAGGGTCTCTCTGGGGAAGGTGTGGGGCTGATACAGGTTCTCACAGAGTCTCCGCAGCCCAGGGCTGTGGTCTCGGATGGCCGGACAGTGCAAGGAGGGGCAGTGGAGCCCAGCACAGCCGCCTCCGGTGCCTCTGTGCCAACAATGCCACCCAAACGGGTAGCCAGGGCCCCCCTTCCCATGTGCAGGCCCAACACCCTGAACCAAGGGGTCCTGGGCAGCCCCTCCACAAGCTGGGGAACCAAGAGCCAGGAGTCAGCCCACCCAAGCCGCTCCTCAGCGCCCACGGCCACTGACGGCCACGGTCACGGCCCTGAAACAGCAGGTCTGGGAGTGTCACGGCATGGAGCGCCTGGAGTCCATGTCCAGACTCAGTCCCCCGGAGGCTGGCTTCTCAGGTTCCAGGTCCACCAGCCTGAGCTCCCCACGACGCTCCCCTTGTTCACAGAGACGTCCACTCCCTCCTTCCCTGAGTGTCTCGGGGCCGGTTTGAAGACTGTGAGCTGCTTCCAAAGATGCCAGGCAACTCAAAGACTTTCAGACAGGGTCGGCGGACACATGGCAGCTGAGAGGCACCCGACTGCGGTCACTTGGGGCTAAACAGACGGGGCTGGTGGTGAGGGTGCTCAGTGGAGCGGGGAGGTGCAGGGCAGAGGCGGGAGGCCGGCTCACCTGTGGAGGGTTGAGAGCATGTGTGACCATGTGCAAGGACCTGGGTTCGACCTCTGCTCCTCACCTGCAGGAGGGCTGCTTCATGAATAGGGAAGCAGGGCTGCAGGTCTGTCTGTCTGTCTGTCTATCTATCTATCTACCCCGCTCCTCTCAACTTCTCTCTGTCCTACAAAAACAAAAATAGTGCACCTGGCTAAGTGCACATATTACCAAGTGCAAAGACTCGGGTTCAAGAACCCATTTCCCACCTGCAGGAGCCTCTCCCTTTCCCTCTCCCTCTCTCTCTCCCTCTTCTCTCAATTCCTCTGTCCTACCTAATAAAAATCAGAAAGCAAGTATGACATGTCTCTCTCTCTCTCCCTATCTCCCCTTCCTCTCTCAATATCTCTTTGTCCCATCAAATAAAATGGAAAAACTGTCCCCCCAGGAGCAGTGGATTCATAGTGCCGGCACCAAGCCCCAATGATAAGCCTGCCAGAAGTAAAATAAAACAAAATAACTATGATGCTCTGTCACTGACTCATCTGTGGAAACTGAGGCTCCAGAGGGGATGGGGGAGGAAGAGGGGGCGTGGGAGGAGAGGAGAGCCTGCGAGGAACACAGGCAGCCCTGAACTCAGCAGTTCAGAGTGTCTGCCCGCAGACCCCTGCCCGCCCGCACACGGCCCTCAGGGACCAGCCCTTCAGAAGGGGCCCAGGCTCCGCGGAGGCCCTGCTCCCCACCTCCTTCCTTTTCATCCACGGGGTCCGAAATGGAGCTAATAGGGTTCAGGGCTGCTCGTTCCGGGGGCCAGATTTTTCCTTTCTCTGTGTGGTGCTTTTTATTCAGGGAATAATTTTCTTTGCATTGTTTTTCGAGAAAGCTTCCCGACACCACCACCACCCCCGCCCCCCTCATGCACACCATCACCATAATGTGGAGAAATTGGTTTCCGCGTCTGAGCTGGCCCCTCTCCGCGCCTGCCCTATCTCTCAGCATCTCTCCCCTATTAGTCCAATCCTTAATGATAACAATGGACAAAAGCAGGGCACGGTTGTGCATGATGAGAAATGTAATAGATTTCCCTCTTCATGTAATAGAATTGGCATGGGGCTGCAGAGACGGAGTGAAGGCAGTCACTCAGGCATTGTGTTTGTCCAATGTTCAAGCGCGGGTGGGGGGGCGCGGGGGGCCGTGAGTACACCTGGAAGGGTGGATGGAGCCCCCTAGTCATTGTCTCAGCAAGTGACAGTTGTTTACACACTCTGGGCTGATTTGAATAATAAACACGCTTAAATACCAGCTGAATAATAGAAGGGTAATTGAAACATAGTTTAAAGCCCTGATCACAGCTACTGCCGAGCACTTGTGTGTCTGCCACACAAAGCCACACTTGTGTGAGGCCCGGGGAGGAGGGTGTCGGGCATTGTCCCCAACCTGGGGGCCTGTTAACCTGGGTCACCCGCCCCAGAGGGTCTGCGGCTGGGCCCACTTGAGATAGCGGAAAAATATCCCCCTCGCGGGGCCCGGGGAGGAGTCCGCCAGGGGTCAGCTCCAGCGTGGCCTAGCGCCTACCAGGTAAGCTCTCTCCTGGCCCCACTGTTCACAGTTTTAAAGACGCATAAGAGCAATTCACACTTTTTTTGGTTTTTTTTTTTTTTTTTTTGCCTCCAGAGTTATGGCTGGGGCTCAGTGCCCACACTTGAATCCACTGCTCCTGGAGGCCATTTTTCCCTTTTGTTGCCCTTGTTTATCATTGTTGCTATCATAGCTGTCGTCCTTGTTGGATAGGACAGAGAGAAATGGAGCGAAGAGGGGAGGACAGAAAGGGGGAGAGAAAAACAGACACCTGCAGACCTGCTTCACCATCCATAAAGAGACCCCCCTGCAGGTGGGGAGCCGGGGGCTTGCACTTTATGCCATGTGTGCTTAACCCGCTGCGCTACCTCCTGACCCCCACATTTTTTTCTTTTTTTTAAATTTTTTTATTTTTAATTTTTTTATTTTTTTAAA
>NC_080180.1:1799377-1814377 GCF_950295315.1 Erinaceus europaeus | reverse complement strand
ACACCCCAACGTCCACTGAACCCCTAAGTTAAAAAAAAATCTGCTGGACAGCCCAGATACCAGTCCTGTTCCTCCAAAGCCATGATAAGCTTCACAAATATTTAACAAAATGAATTAATTTCTGTGGAGATCTGCACATATTTGAGAAAGTTGAACCAATTTAATAAATCCTGTCCTAGTTTATTAAGCGCTGGATTAGGGCGAGGCTTCTGTCAAACAGTAAATACGTAAAGAAAATATTTGTCTGTGCATGTTATGTGCACTCCATCCTGGCCTCTGCTTGGTCTGGAGAAGGGTCAGCGGTGCTGTGACGTGTGCCTGTCCGCTGGGCTGGGCTGGGGACGGAGAGCCGGCCGGCACGGTCATGTCTCCACTCCATCCATTGGGGATGACTTCCTGGACCAGAAGACAGACAGACAGACACACAGGCAGACAGAGCACCCAAACAGACTTCCAGAGCAGAGCAAGGATTGGGGGAGCCAGAGAAGGGACGCCTCACCCTATGTTATAAACGGCAAGGGACCTGGTGACAGCTCCAGAGACCTGGTTTCCGACAGGGTCCTGACACCACGTCAATCCCTCCTTCAAGACTCGGCTGGGACTCCCGGCCCGGCCCGTCCTGTGTGAGGTCTCCCTTGTGTGTCTCCACCTCCAGGATAAGCTGGTGCCAGTCCCCAACCTAAGGGCACCTGATGTGTCCCGGGCGGCAGCCAGCTGGAGCGGTGGGTGAGCGACCCTGCACTCCCCCCCCCACACACACACACACCGTGTTAGCGCACTCTGCCAACACCTCACTCAGGCCCACACTTACTTTCCTCCCTGAACACACACACACAGATCTCAACAGGCTTATTCTGCACAGACCGAGTTAATTAAAGACCTAGGTGTGAAAGAACAAATCTCCGTGATTTCAGAATAAAAACAAAAGAGCGTCTTTCTGAGTTCCGTTTGGTCTAATTGACTGCTGTTCCCTCTGCGGCTGTTAATTGCCTGTTCCGTGCCGGGGGTTTCATGTTTTGGTTTTGTTTAATACATTTTCTTAACAGCGTCTCTGCCAACAAAAACTCTATATCCAGAATACGTGAATAACTCCTGCAGATGAATAAGAACTAAACAGCCCAGGGGGAGCCGGATCAGACAATCAGCAAACAAGAAAATGGCCTAAGTGCAGGAGAAGGGTTCTGGCACCACAGCGCGTGTGGAGAGGCGGCTAGGAAGAAGGAAGCAGAAAAAGGCCAACCCCTCAGACACGGTCGTCCGAGTCTTCTCAACTGACAAGAGTTGGAGATGTGCTCACACTGCCACTTGTGCAGGGAAACCACAGCCCGTGAGCTGACACAACCAGCTGGGAAGCAGCGACGTGGGAAGATCTAGCTAGTACAAGTGCGAACGGGATCCAGGGTCCTACGGCAGAGAAACTTTCTGAGAGCTTGTTTGGAGGTTCTAGCAGGGGGAGAGGAGCGCAGCTACTCGTGTACCCTCCACCAAAGACCCGTCCGTTCATCCGTCTCTATTCAGGGAAGGCTGTCCTCTTCGATGGAGCGCGCAGCTGCGGGAGGGACGCACATGGGGCGATGAGGGAGGAAGGGGACACCCGCCTAGCCGGCCAGATCAGCCGAACCCACCCTGGCGATCATGGGGTGGCAGATGTCGAAGCCAGATGACCTCACATCCAAGCAGAGAAACTTTCTGAAACAAGCCGGCAAAGCACCCAGCTTTCTTCCTAACAACAACAACAACAACAACAAACAAAACTAAGAAATGATTCAGTGGTCTGGGAGGTGGCGCAGTGGATAAAGCAACGGACTCTCAAGCATGAGGTCCCGAGTTCAATCCCCAGAAGCACATGTGCCAGAGTGATGTCTGGTTCTCTCTCCCTCTTGCTCTTTCTATCCCTATCTTTCTCATTAATAAATAAAATCTTTAAAAAGAAAGAAATGGGGGTCAGGTGGTCGCACACCTGTTTAAGTGCACACATTACAGTGCACAAGGACCCAGGTTCAAGCCCCTGGTCCCCACCTGCAGGGGGAAAGCTTCCTGAGTGGTGAAGCAGGGCTGCAGGTGTCTCTCTGTCTCTCTCCCTATCTCCCTCTCCTCTTCCAATTTCTCTCTCTCTATCCAATAATAATAAAAAATATTTTTAAAAAGAAGAAAGAAATGATTCAAATGCCTACCACTGGGGGACGGATCTAAAGTCTGTGGCATATCCATGGGCAGGGTGTCTTATGTGATCGAGTAATTGCACCTCTGTGTAATTCACACGGACTGGTCTGATAAGAACAATCCATCCCCCTTTTTGTTTGTAAACTTTCTTTGTAAATTTTAGTTATTTATTACTGGATAGCGACAGAGAGAAAATGAGAGAGGAGGGGGAGATAGGGAGAGAGACAACTGCAGTTCTACCTCACCATTGGTGAAGCTTTCCCCCTGCAGGTAGGGACTGGGGGCTTGAACCTGGGTCATTCTGCACAGTAAATGGAGGAAAGTCTAGACGGAATATACACCAAAACATGGTGTTTTCTTCAAGAGTAATCAGAAAGAATTGGACGAGAGAGAGAGAGAAACACAGGGGATTTAGACTTTCTGGTGTTAGGCTGCTTTTTAACAAAAACCTAGCACACTCCAAGAAAATGTTTGTACAAGGCATGATCTGATACGGAACGGTTACCCAGAATATAGGAGGAACACTTAAAAGCCAATGCCAAGAGAACCAGCAACTCGGTTAAGATTCAGCCAAAGCCTCCAGGGACAGACAGACATGCCAGCCAAGGACATCCAGATAGCTAGACACCCGCAAACACCAACAAGAATGAGACATCACTACGCACCTGTCAGAAGGACCAAGATCCAAGGTACTGGCGCCATCCGGTGCGGGCATGGGTGTGGAGCCACCAGAACTCTCGTCCGCGTCTGGAGGGACAAAGCAAGATGGCACGGTTTGACAGCTTCTCTTCGGAGCAAACGCACTTTCACTTAAGGATCCAGCCATTGGACTCCTTGGTTAGGACCCAGATAAGCTGAGGACACGTTGACAGAGAAACCTACACCTGGTGCTTCTAGCAGCTTCTGTCCACGACTCTCCAACTGGGGCAACCAAGAAGCCCTCCGGTAGGTGGAAACCTGTGTCTCTCAGGCGGCCGAGTGCCGCCCGCCCGGGTCTGCTCAGCCAGAAGGGGACGTGGAGGAAGCCAGTCTGCACCGGCTTCAGGCTGTGGGCTTCCAACTGCCCCACGTTCTGGAAAAGGCGTCACTGTGCCGTGCCGGCAGTGGAAAGACCTGGGGTCCAGAGCCAGGCGGTGGCGCACCTGGTTGAACGCTCACATGACAGTGTGCAAGGAAGGACCCAGGTTCAAGCCCCTGGTCCCCACCTGCACGAGTGGTGAAGCAGGGCTGTAGGTGTCTCTCTCCCTCTTTATCTCCCCTCCCCCCTCTCGATTTCACTCTGTCTCTATCCAATAATGTATAAATAAATTAACAAATAAATAAATAAATATTTTTAAAAGGACCTGGGGTTCCCAGAGATTGGTTTAAGGGGAGACTCGGGGGGCTGCCCTGTAAGACCCCGTAGGCTGAGGGACGTTCAGGACAGAGTAACTGATCTGGGACCCATGAGCTCTGAACCTTCCTGTGGGGGGAGCACACGCATAACACCCAGGATCTCTGTCTCTCCTTCCCTCTCTCTTTCCCTTTGTCCAGCAGAAAGAGAGAGAGAAAGGAAGAAAGAAAGAAAGGAAGAAAGAAAGAAAGACAGAGAGAGAGAGAGAGAGAAAGAAAGAAAGAAAGAAAGAAAGAAAGAAAGAAAGAGAGAAAGAAAGGAAGAAAGAAAGAGTGAGCCACTGGGAGCAGTGGATTCCTAGTGCCAGCCCCAAGGCCTAGTGATAACTTCTTGTGGCAGGAGGGGGGGGCGGTTCATAAATAAATAAATAAGGACTACACGGTGGCTCGCTGGCAGACACGCACATCACCAAGTGTGAGGACCCAGGTTCCAGCCCCTGGTCCCCAGCTGCAGGGGAAGTTCCATGAGCAGTGCTGCAGGTGTGTCTTTTTTTCCCTCCCTCTCCACCCCACACCCCTGTCTCTCTCTTCCTCTCTGTCTCTCACTCTCTAGTGAATAAAATAACAACTGCTGGGAATGACGGAGTCATGCAGGCTCAGAAGCCCCAACAGCCCAGTGACGAGACAAGACGTGTGCACCACGGGGAGAAGCGGACTGCAGGACAGAACCAAGCTGGGGCGTCTCCCCCACAGGCTTCAAGGCAGAGCCACTCCAGCTCACGGGCAAGGTGCCCAGAGTCCCTGGGTCTTACCATGAGGGGTGGGGACAAGGGCGAGTCCAGGTCCGGGTCCCCAGGGGGGGGCAGGGTATCTGCCGAGGACACTGGGAGCGTGAGCGGTGAGGCAGTGCAGAGCCGGTGCTCCCCCGAGGGCCCCGCGTCCCCACGGAGCAGGGACCCAGCCTGTACCCTCACCGGGTTCCCGACCCGTAGACACCTCTCCCCACCCTCCCCACAGCACAGAGGATTGGAGGGTGGCCCCAAATGACAGCGGCCCGGAGGGGGGAGGTGGTGTCAGGGGCCTTGGTGACTGTGCCAAGGGGGACGTGGGGACAGAGAGGAGAGAGCTGGAGAGACCGGTGTCCAACTTCATCCTGACAGCAAACCAAAGTGACCTTTTGCTTTGTGACTCTCAATCCCAAGGCACCAGCCCCCCAGCTGTGATCTGTCCGGGAGCCCATAACAGGCATCTTCTCATCCATCCGGGTCCCTGCTTAGATGCCAGGGTCCGAGAGGCTCTTCCAACAATCTGCATTTGCAGACATGCGTGCATGTGTGCTCAGCTCCGGTCACCGAGGGGACAGCAGGGGACAGGAGCGCCAGGAAGACAGTGCCGCCCAATGACTCCAGGACTCGGCCTCTCGGCACCCAGGCAGAGGCAGACCCCCGAAAGCCCTCACAGCCGCCTGGCAAAGTGGGTCCCAGTCTGCTGCCTCCCTACAGCTTCAGAGGGTCTGCATGGACACACACCCCCATATCGTTCTCCTGGCTGGCCTGCAAGACAGAGCCTGTGCCCCCCTCATCCTGGGCCTGGGCTGACGGCCCCTGCTCTCTGCTCGGGTAGACCCCAGACCGAGCTAACAGAGACGCCCCAGGAGGTCCTGCTCCACCTGCTCCAGCCCAGCAACAGCCTGGAAGGGCCAGGTCTCTCTCGGCCTGGGGTGCAGGGGCAGGGGGAGTGCTGGAGCCTTCAGGAAGGGCCGGGGTGCCCCTGGGGGCTTACGCCCCCACCCTCCACTAGAGCCCACCCCACTCTCTGTGTCCATGGGGGTGTCTCCCCACTCCCTGCTGACGGGTCCCCAAAAGCTGCAGGCCTATCACCTTGAGGGGTCACCTCGTCATCCTGAGGGGCTGGGGGTCCCCATGTCATCCTGAGGGGCTGGGGGTCCCCACATCACCCTGAGAGGCTGGGGGTCCCTACGTCATCCCGAGGGGCTGGGGATCCCCGCGTCATCCCGAGGGGCTGGGGGTCCCTGCATCATCCTGAGGGGCTGGGGGTCCCCATGAAATCCTGAGGGGCTGGGGGTCCCTGCGTCATCCTGAGGGGTTGGGGAGTCCCCGCGTCATCCTGTGGGGCTGGGGTCTCTCAGTTGCTGGGCCATCCTCTTAGACATTCAGGTGATACACAAGGGACATGCAATGTGGACCTGTCCAGCCCCCCGTTGGTGTCCCCTCTGTCAGCCTCCGTCACTGCCCCTCCCTTAGAGGCCACTGGCTCTGCTCCCGGGACCTGCTGCAAGGAACAGTGACCAGCCTGAGCCATGGCCTTCCAGGAGAGATAGCACTGCTGGGGGGGGGGGAAGAGGAAGAAGAAAAAGAGGAGGAGGAACACAGAGGAGGAGAAGGAGTAGAAAGAAGGGGCCAGGTGCTGGTGCACATGTCACAGTGCACAAGGACCCGGGTTCGAGCCCCTGGACCCTACCTGCAGGGGGAAAGCTTCACAGGTGGTGGAGCAGGGCTGCAGGTGTCTCTCTGTCTCTCTCCCTCTCTGTCTCCCCCTGTCCTCTTGATTTCTGGCTGTCTCTATCCAATCCGTAAATAAAGATAATGAAATATTTTTTTAAAAAAAAGAAGAGGAGGCTGAGGAAGAGAAGGAGGATCAGGAGGGCTCCATGCCTAGACCATCAGAAGCCGTCAGGGGCAGCGGTCAGACTGGGCCACGTCCAGCTCAGCGGCCCTGGCGGGGCTCACAGGAGCGTCCCAAGCTTCTGAGTCCTCCCCAAGGACAGGGTCTCGGTCACTGCTTGCTGACCGGCCCGGGCCCCAGGACAAAGCACCCTGTAGACACCAGTGTCTGCACACACAGCCAGGCGACCCGGAGCTGACCGATGACCGCGGCACCCCTGACCAGCGTCCCGCAGCCTAGGGCCCGGTGGCCTGAGGATCGATCGTCCGAGGTGCCTCAGTGCTGCCCTGTCCGGGTCCCGCCAGGCCGGGGAGGAGAAAGGTTAATCTGTCCTATTAGTCCCAATTGTCACAGGAATTTTGCCGAACAATACAGTTCATTAAATGCTAGTCTAACAATTATGTTCGCCATAATAGGGATTGTTCAGACGGATATGATCTGAATAGTTGTGAATTATTAATTTAAACACTAATTTAATTAGCAATTGGTTTCAATTGTGTCTCTCACACCCCACCCCACCCTCCCACCCCCTGCGCCCCTGGAACAGTGAGTTCTGTGTAAGAGCCTCTGGGGGGAGGGGGGCACTGAGCAGCTAAGAAGCTTCAGGTACCCCCACCTCAGCCCCCAGGTCCTGACCCCCCCCAAACAACAGAACCAAGCCCCCTGCTTCCCTGTAGCTGAAAGCCTGAGCCTGAGCCGGGCCGGCAGAGGGAGCGCTGAGGGCCAGGCTCTTAGCCTCTGGGCCCGGGACACGGGGGAGCCAATCCCAAGAGGGGACAAGGCATCACCCTGAAGGGGAGACCGACAGGGAAGAGCCGATGTCTATGGTTTTCTGCTCTCTGCTTCTGTGTTTATTTTTGGCTTATTTGTCCGTTTGTTTACTGGGAGGCTCGTGGTCTATAGCCTGGTCGTTGGCACATGGGCACAACTTCTCGTCTCCCCAAGACAGGTGCCTGAAAAGCACTCTCACCTCAGAGCAGGTCGCCGGTAATTGCCAGAACCTGAAAGCCCCGCCCTGTTCCCTGAACTCTTCCATCTTGGGCAAGCAGGAGTCTTCAGTTACTCGAATCCAACAATAAACCAGTGGGACTACATCAAATTAAAAGGCTTCTGCGGGAGTCGGGCGGTAGCGCAGTGGGTTAAGCACAGGTGGCGCGAAGCACAAGGACCGGCGTAAGGATCCCGGTTCGAGCCCCCGGCTCCCCACCTGCAGGGGAGTCGCTTCACAGGCAGTGAAGCAGGTCTGCAGGTGTCTGTCTTTCTCTCCCCCTCTCTGTCTTCCCCTCCTCTCTCCATTTCTCTCTGTCCTATCCAACAACAATGACATCAGTAACAACAACAATAATAACTACAACAATAAAAACAATGAGGGCAGCAAAAGGGAATGAATAAATAAATAAATATATAATTTTTTTTAAAAAAAGGCTTCTGCACAGCAAAGAGTCAGCACCCCAATACAGAGACTCCGTATGGCATGGCACACATCGTGAGGCCACACCTCGGACAAAAGATGAATGACCGAAATATATAACAGCTCACCAAACTCAGCAACAACAACAACAACAACAACAAAAAGGACTCCATCCAAAAGTGAGGGAGACGATATGAACAGGATACTCACCAAAGAAGAGATCCAAAAGGCCAATGGACATATGAGGGGAAAAAATTGCTCCAAGTCACTGATTGTCAGAGAAACACCATGAGATAAAAAAATAAAAACCATGAGATGCCACTTCAGTCCTGTGACAACAGTCACACATCAGAAAGGACAGTAGCAAGCAGTGCTGGAGGGGTTTGGGGAGGGGGGCAGAGGAAGCCTTTTCCATTGCCGGCAGGTGCGTCAATTCTCCCGGAACTGGGGGGGGGGGGTTGTGCATTCCCCCAGGGGGTCGATGGTTTCTTTCTCTTCCTCCCTTGTCCACCGGCCTCATCCCTAGCTGGCTTGGCCCCAGGCCTTGAGCCATCAAAGACCATGACCTACATTCCTAGAGCAAACACGTGTACCCAAGAGAGCAGGGGCACTGCGGACTCTGGGTCTGAGTCGCCTCACACTCAGCCGTCTTGGGGCTGATGAAACTTTGCCTGGGGGGTGCAGGCCTTGTAGAGCACATGACCTACATTAAAAGTTGTCTGGAGAGATGAATTCTTGGTCCCCGAAAATATGTAGTCTCGGGAGTCGGGCAGTAGCACATCGGGTTAAGCGCACGAAACGCAAGGACCGGCTTAAAGATCCCGGTTCGAGCCCCCGGCTCCCCACCTGCAGGGGAGTCGCTTCCCAGGCGGTGAAGCAGGTCTGCAGGTGTCTGTCTTTCTCTCCCCCTCTCTGTCTTCTCCTCCTCTTTCCATTTCTCTCTGTCCTATCCAACAACAACAACAATAACAATAACAATAACTACAACAATAAAACAACAAGGGCAACAAAAGGGAAAATAAATATTAAAAAAAATTAGGAAAAAAACAAAGAATCAAAAAGAGTAGGCGACATCACTTCCTGCTTCGACTGGGGGTCAAGTTCAGCCTTCGACCGGGGGTCAAGTTCAGCCCGTACAACACTGGTGCTGAGACACCTTCCCCTGTCCCCCTGAGTCTGTCCCCCTCCTCCTAGCTGAGAAAGTCTGCCTGGGCTGGGGAGACGGCATAATAGTTACACAAATTACTCTGAGGGCTCTGAGGGTCCAGGCTCAGTCTCCAGCTGAGAAGTGCCCTGGTTAGTGCCTGTGTGTCTGCCTCTGTCTCTCTCTCTCACTGAAATAAAATAGAATAACTATTTTTAAAAGTCTGTCCGGGAGTCGGACGGTAGCACAGCAGGTTAAGCGCTCATGGTGTAAAACACAAGGACCGGCGTAAGGATCCCGGTTCGAGCCCCCGGCTCCCCACCTGCAGGGGAGTCGCTTCACAGGCAGTGAAGCAGGTCTGCAGGTGTCTGCCTTTCTCTCCCCCTCTCTGTCTTCCCCTCCTCTCTCCATTTCTCTCTGTCCTATCCAACAACGAATGACATCAACAACAACAATAATAACCACAACAAGGCTACAACAACAAGGACAACAAAATGAGCAGTCAGTCACAGCCAGGCCATCACAAGGGTCAGCAAGAATGGGGGGAACAAAAAACCCAGCCTTTGCAATGAGAGAAGGTCTGTCTCTTGAGCAGATGGGGCTGAGGAAACTGGATACCCACATGCAAAAAAGTGACACCATCCACCAAGGGCAAATCCACATGGATTCAGGGTCTAGATATCAGACCAAAAGCTCTAAAATTTATAGGAGAAATGTCGGTGAAGCTTTGCAGGACCTTCCCATCAAAGAATTTTTTATTTGTATTTGGAGACTCAACCCCCTGGGCATCGGAAATGGAAACCAGAGTAAATAAACGAGATTCTCTGAAATTAAAGAGCCTCTACAACACATCAAGAGCAAATTACACCGGGAGGACCAGGCAGCCCAGTCAGTGGGGGGAGATATTTGCACATCACACATCAGACAAGCGACCAGATATCAAACGCATATCCAGAGTTGGTGCAGGTCTACAAAAGAAGCAAAAATAAACCGATTAAAAAAAAAAGTGGACCAGAGAACTAAACAGTCTTCATTTTTTTTCAGATGTTTATATATATATTTTGCCTCCAGGGTTATTGCTCAGTGCCTGCACCACGAATCCACTGCTCCTGGAGGCCATTCTCTCCCCCCCCTTTGATGCCCTTGTTGTAGCCTTGTTGTGGTTATCATTGTTGTTATTGATGTCGTCATTGTTGTACAGGACAGAGAGAAATGGAGAGAAGAGGAGAAGACAGAGACGGGGAGAGAAAGACAGACACCTGCAGACCTGCTTCACCGCCTGGGAAGCGACTCCCCTGCAGGTGGGGAGCCGGGGGCTCGAACCGGGATCCTTACGCCGGTCCTTGCGCTTTACGCCACCTGTGCTTAACACCGCCCAACCCCCTTATATATTTTCCCCTTATATTTTTTTAAATTTTTTATTTATTAAAAGTAAACATTGACAAAACCATAGGATAAGAATAAACAGTTTTCTAAAAGAAGGGATACACACGGCCCAGACACACGAGGAAATGCTCCATGTCACTCACCACTAGAGAAACGCAAGTTGCAGCCACACTGAGATCCCACCTCACACCTGAGAGAAGGGCTCCCACCAACACGCCAGGAAGCCACAGGCGTGGGAGAGGCTGTGGAGAAGAGGGACCCTGCTCCACGGCTGGGGAAACGCAGACCGGGCAGCCCCTCTGGGAGACAGTGTGGACAGCCCGAGACAAGTAAACACGGAATCACTTACGGCCCAGCAAGCCCACTCAGGCATTTCTCCAGTGGACGCGCAAACACTCATCAGAAGGGACGCGTGCAGCCTGTGCTCACGGCCGCATTTTCACAACAGCCAGAGAGTGGACGCAGCCTAGATGCCCGTCAGCAGATGACTGGCTAGAGACATCAGGGGACAGATAGTCCATGGAATACTACTCTGCCATCAAAAAGATGATACTGTGTCCTTTGGGACAAAATGAATGGGACTGGAGGTGATGATGTTTAGTGAAATAAGGGAAGAGATGATGACCAGATGACAATGACCAGAAGACAATGACCAGATGGCTTCACTCAGGTGTGGAATCCAGAGATCTGATTCACATAAACTTTCCCAAAAAAAAAAAAATTAATCTCAGCAATACAGAAGCAAGTAAGCTGTAAGACTTTGCAAGCACTCTGGTGGTGATGTTTGGGAGGTGGGAAGGTGGGCACATGGAACTCTGCTGGTGGGTGTGCTGTGGGACTTGACTCTGTAATCCTACAGTCTTTTAACAAGCTATTAATAACAAAAAAATTACTTTCTAAAAAAGGACAAAGGGGTGTGGGAAGTGTACAGGATAGGTCACCTGCTCTTCCTTCATCCATAAATTGCAAGGAAAATACAGACACCCTCCCCCTCCTCAATAAAAGAGAAGGAACAATAAAAGTAGGACGAAGAAATGAAATGACTGAAAGAGAGACTTTGGGGGCCAAATGCTTCCAGTGCAGTGGAAGCCTCTGTCTGCTCCCCCTCCAACAGACCAGCCTAAAGGTCTGGCCAAAGGGCCACGGAGATGGCTCAGTGGTTAGAGCGCTGGGCCCCAGTTCAGCCTCTGATAACACATATGCCACAGCTGAGCTGTGCTCTGGTCTTTCTCACAGAAAAAGAAAAAAAGATTTTTTTTTATCTTTTAAAATAATATTGGGCAAGAATTAGGAGAATCAGAATAGGAACTGGACATCTGATGATATTTGGGAATCATTTTTAAACAGCGGCGTCGTTTGTCTTTGGTTGTGAATACTTTATTTTTAATGGCAGAGATACAAAGGGGACCAAGTGGCGGTGCCCCATGTTAAGCGCACATAGCACGAAGCGCAAGGACCCATGCAAGGATCCGAGTTTGAGTCCCCGGCTCCCCACCCGCAGGGGGGATGCTTCAGAAGCAGTGAAGCTGGTCTGCAGGTGTCTCTCTTTCTCTTTCCTTCTCTATCTCCCCTTCTCTCTCAATTTCTCTTTGTCCTGTCCAAGAGCATGGAAAAAATGGCCACAGGAGCAGTGGACTTGTAGTGCTGGCACTGAGCCCCAGCAATAACACTGGAGGCAAGAGAGAGAGAGAGAGAGAGAGAGAGAGAGAGAGAGAGAGAGACGGAAATAACTACACACAGAGAAAGAGAGAGAGAGAGAAAGAGAGGAAAGAGAGAGAGAGAGAGAGAAGAGAGGGATCAGAGCCCTGCTCAGCTCTGGCTGATGGTGGTGCAGGGCACTGAACCTGGCACCTCAGAGCTCCAGGCAGGACAGTCTTCGGTGTGATCACTCTGATGTCTCCCCAGCCCATTTTTGTCTTGTTTTTTCATCCAGGAGTTTTTGTTGTTTGCAGATACATATCCTGACAGGCTCAGAGGTGAAGCCCCACGCAGGGGTCCTCAGGCAGGCCCAGCCACAGCACGGGGACAGCTGCCCCTTGGAACTCCTCAACTTCAAAGTGAGTCCTCAGCCAGGAGGCAGGAGGCAGGAGGCACAGGGTGTGAGGATAAAGGACACACAGCCAGAGGCTCTGCGACAGAACACACCGTTTCAAGAGAAAAACAATGACAAAGTCCTAAGGTTGTTCGTGCCGTTTTGATTTTTTTTTAATAGAAATGTGTTGATAATTTGATTTTATCTTTTCACTTGAATCAAATGATCCTCCAGGACAATAACTTCTGAGACAGTTGGCACTGCCTACCTGGCAGAGCTGCTCCGGCCTGACAAAGGGTGTGAGGCTGTGCCCCCAGCCTGGCTGGCTGGGCGCTAGAGACGGAGCCTGGACCTGGGTGGCCTGTCCCTGTGGCTCTCGTGAAGGACTGAGGAGCAAAGAGACACCCGGAGGACGGGAGGGGCTGAAAGCCATGAGGAAGGAGGACGGCCATGAGGAAAGGGGGGGGTCACCTCTTGAGACCTGTCCCCCGACGCCCCCCCCCCCCAGCTGGCCCTGCCTCCTGGAGCTCCCTCAGGTGCTGCCGGGCTGCTTGAAAGGGTTTGGTTTGCTGACCCTTTGTTCCAGACCATTCCCCCGAGTGTCCACACAGAATCCCTCAGAGAAGTCAGGTGTCTGGAACTTTTCCCTTTCAGCTGGGAATTCAGGTAGAAAGTCAATTTTCTGTAATTGCTGGCGGTGGCACGATTCCCGGGAGGCGGGTGATTGGACGGTGTTCCCGCCAAAGCTCACACTGACTGTCCTGGGCGCTGGAATCCAGACCCACTTGGGAGTGTCCCTCCACAGGGTCCTGGGCTCCATTTCCTCCTCCTGCCCATGTGGGCAGAGCTGGACACCTATGCAGAGGCCTGGAGGAGATTCTGCTGCCCAGTGGGAGCTGGCTGCTCTCTCTTTCTCTCTCTCTCTCTTTCTCTCTCTCTCTCTCTCTCTCTCTCTCACACACACACACACACACACACACACACACACGCTAACAGCTCACACATTCACACACTGCACACGCTCACACAGGCACATACACACATGCTCACACACTCACACATACTATAAAACTTATCTACTGTATCAAGGGTAGACAGCATAATGGTTATGCAAAGAGACTCTCATGCCTGAGGCTCCAAAGTCCCAGGTTCAATCCTCTGTACCACCATAAACTGGAGCTGATCAGTGCTCTGGTAGAAGAAAAAAAAAGACTTATCTACTTAATATAATAATGATAATACTGAGTGTCACCCATTAACAGCTCTTGTTTAAAATGACAGTGATCAAAACAACAAGGGTAACAAAAAGGGAATAAATAAATAAAATTAAAATAAAAAAAAGACTAAAAAAAATTAATAAAATAAAATGACAGTGATACCCTGCCCCACTAGGGAAAGACAGACACAGGCTGGGGGTGTGGATCCACCTGCCAACACCCATGTTCAGCAGAGAAGCAATGACAGAAGCCAGAACTCCCACCTTCTGCTCCCCAAAAAGCATTTTGGTCCAGACTCCCAGAAGAATAAAGAACAGGGAAGCTTCCAATGGAGGGGATGGGACATGGAGCTCTGGTGGTGGGAACTGTGTGGAATTGTACCTGTTATCCTATGGTCTTGTTGATCATTATTAAATCAATAAAAAATAAACAAAATGACAGCGATTAGCACTAGGGTGGGGGAGTGAGAAATGAAGTAAAAACCCTCAGTTTAATTCTGGGTGTCCTGGCCATCTCCCAGCAAGCTCCCCACACAGATCCGAGCGGGTTCCTGGGACGAGAGCAGGAGAGACGCGGCCCTGGGAGGCACCAGCTGCCGTGCGAACGCCTCTTCCAGAGGAGGGAAATGCTCCCAGACGCTGAGACGGGGACACAGCTTGGAAACAGACCTCGGTGCCCCAGGGTTCTACAGTTCCTCAGTTCGGGGGTGCATGTGGAACGGGGGCCACCCTGGCATGACGGCCCTCAGAATTCACACAAACCCAGCAGTCATGCAGCGGACACGCAGGTGAAGATGAAAATGGCCTTGCCGGGCGGGGTGGGCAGAGGTGGTGATGGGGGGACTGGTCACTGGGTGGGGGCATGTTGGAGCAATGGACCCCCATGTGGACCTGTACCCCAAGCTCAAGATCTGTGAGATTCTCCCACGCACCCACCCCCCCAGGCGCTGGCCACCTGCCCTCTGACCAGGTGGGGGTGCGGCGTGCAAGGACTCGGCCGGGCACTCCAGTGAGCTAACGTGTGATGGCAGGAGGTCCCTGGCAGGGCTGTCAGCTGCCCACGCCCCGCCGGCCACCCCGAGGCCGCAGTCAAAGTGGATCAGGGCTGGAGGAGGGTACCGGGTCAGCCAGCTGGGGCTGGGGCTGGGCCGGGTCCCTGGGGCTCTGAGGCAGACAGCTGGCAGTGGGTCACTCAGACCTTGAGAACTGTCCTGCCCTCCCCTCACGGATCAGGGGGCCCTCAGCAGCCCCCCTCTTAAGAGTCATTTATCCAGTCTGTGTGCGGCCGAGTTGAGAGAGAGAGAGACAGATTCCAGGGGCATTTTCCTGAAAGGCCAGTGCCGGCCTTTGACTCCTTTCCTGGGCATCCACTCTTAGATGATGGCCACAGCTTTAAAGAAATCACAGGACCGGGTGGTGGCGCACCAGGTTGAGTGCACATGTGACTATGCGCAAGGATCCGGGTTCGAGCCCCCGGTCCCCACCTGCAGGATAAAAACTTTGTGAGTGGTGAAGCCGTGTTGCAGGGGTCTCTCTGTCTCTCCTTCTCTATCACCCCCTTCCCTCTAGATTTCTGGTGGTCTCTATCCAATAAATAAGATAGAAATAATTTTTTAAAAAGAAAGAAATCA
>NC_080180.1:1771877-1794377 GCF_950295315.1 Erinaceus europaeus | reverse complement strand
AGGCAGCTGGCACGGCAGACCACCGGGCTGAGCACATGCACTTTGGTGCACAAGGACCCAGGTCCAAGCTCAAGGTCCCCACAGTCCGTGAGCAGTGAGGCCGGTCTGCAAAACTCCCTCTCTCTCTCTCTCTCCACTTCCCCTCTCAACTTCTCTCTGTCCCTATCCAAACTAAGTACATTTTATAAATATTTTTAAAAAGAAAAAGAACGGGAGTCGGGCTGTAGCGCAGCGGGTTAAGCGCACGTGGCACAAAGCACAAGGACCGGCGTAAGGATCCCGGTTCGAGCCCCCGGCTCCCCACCTGCAGGGGAGTCGCTTCCCAGGCGGTGAAGCAGGTCTGCAGGTGTCTGTCTTTCTCTCCCCCTCTCTGTCTTCCCCTCCTCTCTCCATGTCTCTCTGTCCTATCCAACAACGACAACAACAATAATAACTACAACAATAAAACAACAAGGGCAACAAAAGGGAATAAATAAATAGATAAATAAATAAATATTTAAAGAAAGAGGAAAAAGAACGGGGCCAGGCAGTGGGCGCACCTGGTTGAGTGTGCTCACTACACTATGCAAGGACCAAGCCCCTGGCTCCCCACCTGCAGCGGGAAAGCTTCATAAGTGGCACAGCAGGGCTGCAGGTGGCTCTCTCTCTCTCCTTCTCTACTTCCTCCTTGCCCTCAATTCCTCTCTCTCTCTCTCTCTCTCTCTCTCTCTCTCCAATAATAAATAAATAAATAAATGTGGAAAAGGATAACAGAGGACCTAGTGGGGGTTGTACTGTTGTGTGGAAAACTGAGAAACGTTCTGCATGTACAAACTATTGTATCTACGGTTGACTGTAAAACATTAATCCCCCAATAAAGAAATTTAAAAAAAAGAAAGAAAGTGACAGTAGTTAAAATTATGATCAACCCGTCACAGTAACTTAGCAGGTGAATGACAAGATAGTCCTATCCTCACCTCACATTGTATACAACGTAAATTCAGTGTGAGAGGCAATAAAATCTTTTCGAATATGATAAAAAAAAAAGAAAAGAAAATGAAACAAGCAATGCCGCTGGAGATGTGAGGGACTCACAGAGTGGGAGCTGGACCCTCCCCTGCTGCCTTCTCCCACAAGGGCACCTGCAAGGTCACGCCCCGGGGGCAGAGGGGAGGAGCCCCAGAGAGTGACACCTCAGCGCCCCGTCTGGAAGAAACAAGCGGGGACTGAGCAATAATGCCCAGGGGTCCGCTCCAGCTGCCACCTGACTCCCAGCCACCGCCCCTGGGCTGTCTGCCGGATCCTCAGCTGCCTGGTGAGAGCCAAGGGGAGCAGACAGAATGCAGCCGCTGTGTGGCAGGATGGAAGGGGGGAGCACAGGCAAGTCCAGGGTGAACAGGCAAAAGCCTGAAGCTGCCCGGCCTCCCTCCCTCTCTCCCTCCCTCCACGAACCTTCAGCCCACCCCACCAAGAAGACCGGCCTCAGTTAACACACTGGACGTTCAGTGGAAGGACCAAAAGGACAAACAAGGGGGGGGCAGGAAGTGGCACACCTGGCTGAGCGCACATGTCACAGTGCGCAAGGACCCGGGTCGAGCCCCCAGCCCCCACCTGCAGGGGGAAAGCTTTGCAAGTGGTGAAGCAGGGCTGCAGGTGTCTGTCTGTCTCTCTCCCTCTCACCCCCTTCCTTCATGGTTTCTGGCTGTCTCTGTCCAGTAAATAAATAAAGATAATAAAAAACAAACTAGGCAAAACCCGCCGAGAAGCCGCATCAAACCTGGAGTGACCTTGCACCATGTCAATAGCTGACGGAATTAAAAAGAATCTTCCTTTAATCTCCCTGGGGCTGCTTGAACAGTCACCAGAGGCAGATGCCAGGATTCAGGTCCTCAGAGCTTTTCAGCACACTGGGTCCCATAGAAGTCATAAAGAAAGGACCAAGTGATGGAAATTTTAGAGGGGAAAAAAGAAAAAAAAAAAAACAGACAATAAAGTTAGTCACATGACGCAGCTATTGGAGTAATCAGGCCCAGAATTTAAGATCAAGGTAATTAACACTCCAAGAGCAGAGAAGGCAAGATGGTAATCCCACCAGTGAACTGTTCTTCAAAGAAGCACATGAAACTTCTGTCACAGGAAGAATGCAATTACAGATATCACGGGCTAAAGAGACGCGTTTAACAGCAGATCAGCACATCAAGAGTCAAGGTTATTCAGCTGAAAGATTAACTGGAAATAGGGAGACAGGAACACAGAGGAGAAAATATAAATAACCCATGGGCCAAAGAAGAAATCAAAGCAAGAATCAAAAGACATTTTGAAACGAAAGATAAAATACAACATTAAATACAGCTAAAGAGTGTTTGGAGGGAAACATCGTTCAAATGCACGAACTAGATAGTAATGAGGGCTGAACGTCAACTACCTAAGCATATCCAGTCAAGGGGCTAGAAAAAACAACAGCAACATTAATCACAAAAGAAGTTCATGAAAGAAGATTTGAAACTACAGAAATCTGAGCATAACTGACACACGGAAACGCGAATCTGAAGGGTATATATTTAGTACGCTGAATTCGTAACTTAGAAGTTTCTCGCAAAAAAACAAACAAACCAAAAAAAAAAAAAAAAAAACTTCAGGCTCAGGCAGTCTTATCAGCTAATTCCTCCAAACACTGAAGAAATAACTCCTGCCTTCTATCATATACCCCAGCTCATTGTATGAAGCTAGTCAGGTCTTGATAGCAAAAGCAGATAACCGTTTATGAACCTGAATCAACAAGAAAAATCGCAAGGCAATGTTTCTAACAGACATAAATTCAGAAGTCTTTCTACAAATGTCCTGCTCAGCCAGGCAGATTCAGAGAGCACACACAGATCTAGAAAAGGCCATCAGAAAAGGGCTTACTTTAATCCAAAGACAAGATGTTGATTTTGAATTTGAGCACCAGCCGGTATTTGTCATAGTGTCAAAGAATGAGACGTGCTCACCTCAGTGAATGCAGGGAACTTCCGTATTCAATATCCAATACCAATTCGTGATGTCCAAGATCATGTTAGTAATTTTTATTGTCAGACAAGAAATAAAAACAGGACTTTCTAATATGATAAACAATAGATACTTAAAAAAAAAAAACTATCACAGACCACACTGTATAGTGAAATTCTCAAAAGTTTTTAGCCTGAAATGAAGAAAAAAGAGAAGGCTGTCCACTTATCAATACTACTTTTAGCAATATACTCCTGGACAGACAGTGTAATGGTTATACAAACAGACTCTCCTGCCTGAGGCTCTGAGGACCCAGGTTCAAGCCCTAGCACCACCACAAGCCAAAGCAGAGAAGGGCTCTGGAAAAAAAAAAAAAAAAGGAAAAAAAGAAAGAAAGAAGGAGAAGGAGAAGGAGGAGGAGGAGGAGGAGGAGGAGGAGAAAAGTTAAGATGGCTACCTGAAGACACCACCTAGGCTGACTCTCCACAAAAAAAAAAAAAAAAAAAAAGCTTTAATCCTGGGAATTCTGAGTGGGAGCGGGATTACCAGGCCAGTAGGAGAGAACTTATAAAGGAGAGGACAAAGAGGAACCACATGGAATGTTATAACCCATCTATAAATTGGCAAAAGGGCAAAGGGAAATGGAGTGGCACCGTCAAGCTGCAGATGCTGCTATGACGCCAACCTGACTTCCCTGGGCAGACGCCCTCACCCATGTGTCCTGGAGCCTCCCCTCCCCAGAGCCCTGCCCCACTAGGGACAGACAGACACAGGCTGGGGGTGTGGATCCACCTGCCAACACCCATGTCCAGCAGAGAAGCAATGACAGAAGCCAGAACTCCCACCTTCTGCTCCCCATGAAGAATTTTCAAGGGGCCGGGCAGTGGTGCACCTGGTTGAGCGCACATGTTACGGTGCTCAGACACCCAGGTTCCAGCCCCAGATCCCCACCTGCAGAGGGAAATCTTCATGAGTAAAGCAGGACTCTTCACGACACCACTATTCACTATTCGCAGACCCCAGACCTCAAAGGTCCATCGGCAGGTGATGGGCAAGTGAGAAGTGATATGGGGACACACTCGAAGATGCTGTCGAGAGACGGTGGGACGGACACGACCCACTGCAGTCACAGAAGTGGACAGAGCACAGCAGTATTCCTGAGCATGGATGGATCCAGTAGGACACAGAACCACGGAGTACAGGGAACAAGGCCCCAAAAGCGCCAGTGGCACTTGTCTCTGGGGCCACATCGGCGATGGCCAGAGCCGTGTGCTCTTTGTCTGAACAGGAAAAATATGTAGGTGAGTACTGACCACGTTGTGACTCTACGATTATGGACCTGAATGAAACGTGTGTGTGAGTCGCTTGAATCTGAATTTTAAAAGCAGAGTCTCTTTTAAAAACGGACGGAGGGGAGGGGCTGGGCACTTGTGCACCTGGTTAAGCACAAGGACTCACACAAGGATCCGGGTTTGAGGCTCCCACCCCCACCGGTGAGGGAGGGTCGCTTCACAAGTGGTGAAGCAGGGCTGCAGGTATCTCTCTGTCTCTCTCCTTCTCTATCACCCCTTCCTCTGTCAACTTCTCTCTGTCCTATGCAACAAAATGGGGAAAGTGGCCACCAGGAGCAGTGGGTTCAGGACTTGGCATTCCACAGGAAGCGGCACAGCACTGGGAGAAGCTCTGAGCTGTGGTGTCTCTGTCTCTCTGTGTATCTCTCTATTGGAACGAAACAAAAAGTGGCCTGGGAGCCGTGAACGTGTGTGTGTGTGTGTGTGTGTGTGCAAGACTCCAGATAAGCAAGATTAGCTCAAGCACTGAAGAGAATTACGTGTGGGGCTGGGTGATGGCGCACCTGCTTGAGCGCACATGTTACAGTGCACAAGGACCCTGGGTTCAAGCCCCCGGTCCCCACCTGCAGAGGGAAAGCTTTGCGAGTGGTGAAACAGGGCTGCAGGTGTCTCTCTGTCTCTCTCCATCTCTGTCTCCCTTCCCTCTCAATATCTGGCTGTCTCTATCCAATAAATAAAGATTTTAAAGAGAGGGAGGGAGGGAGAGGGAAGGAGAGGGCAGGAGGGAGGGAGGGAGAGGGAAGGAGAGGGCAGGAGGGAGGGAGGGAGAGGCAAGGAGAGGGTGGGAGGGAGGGAGGAGGAGGGGACAGAGAAGAAATGCATAAAGGTGCCAAGTGTCCTGCCCCCTCCACCCCCAGTTCTGGATGGTGTGTTCAGTGGCCTGCGGCCACCCATCTATCTCTCCAGGCTGGATCATAAAGACCCTTCCGGAAGACTCTTCTCACCCCAGGTTCTTCCTGGAGCTGTACCCCACTAGCCACACAGCCCACTGCCCCACTGGGACCCCACAGAAGGAGCGGACCAGACAGAGCGCGCAGGGACAGTCACAGTGAACTAGACAGAGCGCATGGGGACAGTCACAGTGGACCAGATAGAGCGCATGGGGACAGTCACAGTGGACCAGACAGAGCGCACAGGGACAGTCATAGTGGACCAGACAGAGCGCATGGGGACAGTCACAGTGGACCAGACAGAGTGCGCGGGGACAGTCACAGTGGACCAGACAGAGCATATGGGGACAGTCACAGTGGCCCAGACAGAGCACGCGGGGACAGTCACAGTGGACCAGACAGAGCATATGGGGACAGTCACAGTGGACCAGACAGAGCGCGTGGGGACAGTCACAGTGGACCAGACAGAGCGCGTGGGGATAGTCACAGTGGACCAGACAGAGCATATGGGGACAGTCACAGTGGACCAGACAGAGCATATGGGGACAGTCACAGTGGACCAGACAGAGCGCGTGGGGACAGTCACAGTGGACCAGACAGAGCACGCGGGGACAGTCACAGTGGACCAGACAGAGCACGCGGGGACAGTCACAGTGGACCAGACAGAGCGCGCGGGGACAGTCACAGTGGACCAGACAGAGCGCGCGGGGACAGTCACAGTGGACCAGACAGAGCGCGCGGGGACAGTCACAGTGGACCAGACAGAGCGCGCGGGGACAGTCACAGTGGACCAGACAGAGCGCGTGGGGACAGTCACAGTGGACCAGACAGAACGCGCAGGGACAGTCACAGTGGCACTGCCACTGGTTCCCTTGAAGCCCCGTCCCTTTCGAGTGGCCTCACTGAATCAGAGCTAGCAAGCACTAATCTGGGGGGCAGAGGAGGTGCGAGACCATGGGCAGGACCCGGAGAAGAGCTGGAGGGTCCGGGGCTGGGGGAGGGGGGCGCAGTTTTGCATGTCCTAGTGTGATTTCCAGCGTGAGGCGGCTGGGGAAGCTGGAAGAGGCGGCCACACTGTGAGTCCCGGGAGCAGATGGGGAGACGCAGCCCGGCTGGCGGGGGGCCAGATGCTGAGTGAGTCGCACATATCCCCATACCCCCCCCCCATGCGAAGGCACGAATAACACCCCCTCGTCCGCAGAAGCGTCCTGCAGGGGCTCTGCCAACAGATGCGGGAGGGAGGAACACCAGTTTGCGCCTGGAGCGGCTGCTGGCTTTCCTCGCAGGGGGGTACCGCTGTCCCTGGAGTCCCCACGCTCAGCGCAGAGGCAGGAGAGCCGGCCCGGCCATGCCAGGTGGGTGCCCACCCTGATGCCCAGAGACAGGTGCCCGGAGCCACGCTGCCAGCTCTGCCCTGGGGACACTGGCAGGCGTGACGAGGGTCTCGGGGTCTCCGCCAAGATCAGCCCACCTTGGGGCCCCTCCTCTGCTGACTCCGATCCCAGGGACCCCCGGAAGGGTTATTTCCCTGGTCAAAGTTTGAGCATTCACACTGAACTCACTTCTTGTAGCCCACGGCATGGTCTAGAAGCAGTGAGGAAAGGCAGAGAGGGACAGCCCCATCTCCCTGTGACCCGGGTGCGAGGTGGACTCCAGGAGGGGCCCAGAGTTGGGCAGATCACACAGAAGCCGCTGTAGGGGAGAAGCCGCTGTAGGGGGGACAGGGGACCTGGTTTTTTTGGTTTTTGTTTGTTTGTTGAGGGGGCCACCCATTTCTGGCTTCCCCAGGGTGGTCTCTGTCGGTGAGGAGGGGGAGTTGCTTGGTGACTTCTCGAAGGCGGTCTGGAGGGTGTGAGGGCACTCTGGCTGCAACACCTGTCACCCCACTGGTGGCCAGGGTGGATCTGGCCGATCTGGCTGGCTGGCTGGGTGAGGGTCCCCTTCCTCGCTCACTGCTCACTGCTCCATGAGCGTCCCTCCCATAGCCGCAAGCTTGGTCGACCTTCCTCCAAATACAGACGGACAGACAGACCTCCAAACAAGCTCCCAAAGTTGGTTCCAGGAAAGGAAGGTCGTGAGCCACAGAGAGTGGGGTGGGTGCCGCTGAGGAAAGGGGCACAGGGCACTGTGGGTGCAGGAACCTCTCCAAAGAGGCCCAGGACCTACCCCCGGGCCCCCCACACCCCCACATCAGGGCACAAGGGCCCGTCTAGACAAAGCACCTGGCCCCGGCCACCTCCTGCCACCCAGTCTGAGAGCTCCCACAGCTGGGTCCTTCACAAGGAAGGACTTGAGAGGAATCAAGAGCTGTGGGCGTCGCAGCGAAGGCCGCAGAGTGTCCTGAGCAGAGCAGGACCGCTCCCCTGGTGCTGACGTGGCGTCTGGGCCAGCGAGCCAGGGACACGGGCTACTGGAGCCCACGAGCTCCCCGCAGCCAGAGCAGAGAGGGAAGAGGACCAGCTCTGTGTGCGGGCCGTGCGGCCGGCAAGGGGCAGACAGCCCACCCCGGGACAGGCCTCGGAGGGCTGGCTTTTCTGCCCTGGGGTTGTCACTGGGGCTCAGTGCCTGCAGGATAACTCTATTGATTTCCTTCCTTCCTATTTTTTAACGTGATAGGACAGAGAGAAAGTGGGTGTGGGAGGGGAAACAAGGAGAAAGAGACCCCTGCAGCCCTGCTCACTGCTTGTGTAGCTTCCCCCATGCAGGCGGGGACCGGGGGCTTGAACCTGGGTCCTTGCACAAGGTGATATGGGCACAGAAACCCATGTGCCACTCCCTGTCCCCGTAATTCATTGACCCTTGACGGAGACAGACAGAAATTGGCTTCACTGCTCATGGGCTTCCCCCCTACAGGTGGGGATCGGGGCCTGAACCACTCCCAGTGGTGTCCTGGGGGTCAGCCCCACAGCGGGTGGCCCAGGGGGGACTCCCACATGCCCCCAACACTCGCCTGAGGCCATGCCCTCCTCTGATGGGGCAGGACAGTGGGCTGAACCGCACCTGAGACAAGAGGAGGGGGTGGGGGTCACTTCCTGGGACCCTCCCCGAACCAGGAGTCTCCTACACCCCCCCAGCCTTCCCCGCATGTCAGCTCCCCCACGGCCACGGCCGCCCTGGGAGTCCCCCAACCCCTCCTGAGCAGAGGGAAAGGAACAGGCCCGTGGACAGGGGCCGGGGTTGGGTGGGGGGCGCTGGCAGGGCTCCCCACATTGTGCGGGCACCTTGGCACCGAGACGGTTCGAGCCCGGCTCCCCGAGGCCCCTCACCGCGGTGGAGAGCCCTTGAGGACGTTATTAGCTGGGTGTGCGCCTTGCCGTTCTCCACACGAGGCAGATGGGTAATTACGAAGCTAATAGTCTGATTGAGAGAAATCAGATGCAGTGGTTTGCCCAATTAGATGATACATTAGCTTCCTTCTTTGTAAGCAGCTAATGTGTGAAGCAAAGTGGTATTTTCGAGGGTCAGAATCCTTAAACAAGTGCCGAGTTGCAGATTATTGTATGTCTCTCTTTTTTTTTTTCTAATGGAGGAAAAGTGCTAAGTCTTCATTACTAAAAGCATAGAGAATGCAAATCAGCCCCCCGAAACAAAAGCAGGAAGGGACAGGCGAGAATATTTGGTGTCCGATGTGTCAACCTACAACATCAATTACATTGAGATGCCGCGCGCGGCAGCCTAATCAAGGAGCGTAATTGTAATAATTGCGAGCTTTTGTCGCAGCACCGCTGCTGTTGTTTGTCAACCATTTGTTCCTCTCCATTGTTGCGGGAGAGCTGGGTGGTGTTTTTTTTTAATGTAACTGGGAGAGTGTAGGTAATGGCCAGTGGGCTGTCCACAGAATGTGGATGAGAGCCCTGGACGGCCGGGCGCCTGCAGAGAGGGGACATCCACTCACCCCGCGGCCCCCAAGTCCTGGGGCAGAGGCCGGGGGGAGGCCAGGGGGAGGTCAGGAGGAGGCTGGAGGACAAAAGAAGGGTGGAGGGGATTGGAGGAGGGAGACAGAGGAGGGCGGAGGATGAAGGAGCCTCTGCCCGGAGGCTGGGCGGGAGGAAGGGTCGTCCTCACCACGGGCACATGACCAGGCGGTTCTGTCCCCCCTCGGGCTCATGTCCAGCTCCACCGCCCCCTCCCCATGCACTGGCCGACCACCCCAGTCTCTCCAGAGCCATGTCCAGCTCCACCCCCCCATCGGCCTTTGGGGAGACCCCACCTCAGTCACGGATGTCCCCCAGATGGCCTGGGAGTGGGAAGACGGGGAGGGGGTGCCTAGGCCCGCTCACGGATAGCTGCAGGAAGGAGACCCCCCTCCACTGCTCCATGGGCCTGGGGGTTCAGGGGAGCAGCCTGGGCACCTGGGCACCGGAGTCGAACTCAGGCCAGCCACCCAGTGTCACTGTCACCGGCCGCGCCGACAGGCTGGAGCACGGGGCTGTGGTGGCCCGGGGAGAGCCCAGAGCCGGCGTCTGTACCGGCGGGGGTGGGGGTAGGGTTGACAGTCCTGAACATTCTCCAGAATTCACACTAATTAAAAGCAAATAATCAAATACATTCAATTTGAGAAGTTGGCAAACGGGCGTGTAGGATCGCACTGGCACCTTGGCAGGGAGACTCGGTGCTAATCTCATGGTGCAGGCGCTGGTGAGCCACCCTCCAACCTCCCGCTTCCCGTGAGCCCCCCAGGTCTCCACCAACCAGCAGAGGACAAGAGCCTTCCCCAGATGCCCTGGCTGGAGAGAGGCCGCCACAGACTTTGGGGGGGTGGTCCAGGGGGGCTTCCTGTTTGCACAGCAGATCCTGGGCTCAGCCAGGTCCTCCAGTGTCACCCTCCTGGGGGGGCTCTCCTTGTCAGACCAGTGGCCATGCTGACATTGAGAAGGAGCCTTGGGCTTCCTGCCGCCCTGGGCTGGGGGTCCGAGGGCTGGTGGGGACACGGGGTGAAGGGGCCAGGCGGCCACCTGGGACACACTGGCCCCTCCCCAGGCCACTGTCAATCACAGCCTCCCCGCCAGCTGCAGAGCAGCCACTTGTCCTTGGCCCCAACAAGAGACTAGTCACATCTAGCCACCTCCATGGGGGTGTGGGGGAGGAGGGCGGTGGGGCTCCCGGGGCACCAGAGCTGGCCTGGAGTGTCCCCAGACACTTGTGGGGAGCCTTGTGGGAGTGACTGAGAATGGGGGGGGCGGGTGGGCAGGCTGCAGGGAGAAGGAGGAGGGCTCCCCAGGAAGGCTACCCCCCCCCCAACCCAGGACTGTCACTCCCGACAGACACACCGCTTCTGGGAAAGTGGTGCTCTCTGAGCTCAACACTCGAACCCCGTTCTCCGGGGCCCTCTACGTTTCTACAGTCACACCCCCCACCCCGCCCCTTCTCTGCAGGTTTCTGCTCCTGCTTCACCCCTGCTCAAGACTTCATCATTTTCACAATCACACGACAAACTGATTTGTCATACGGTTCTGTGACCAGCCCCAAGAGCAGAGGTGGAAACCCCACTTCCAAAGTGCTGTGGTATCTACAGGCCAGTCCACGGGGGCACTGGCCACAGAAACCAGCCCTGGCCCATCACCCTTCCGACACAGTGTGCTCCCACCACCCAGTGGACTACTACGCAGTCTTCAAAAGGGAAGGGGCTCTGACCCTTTGCCACAGCAGGGCTCCATGTGAGCAGATGCAGAGATCTTGAAGGGTTCCCTGAGGCAAGGCCAGGTCGTTCGGGGGAAGGGGGGAATGGGATTTGGTTTGGAACGATGGAGTCATCCTAGAGGTAGGGGCATGATGGCCACACAATGGCCGACACACCTCCGCGGACTCGGCTCAGGGGAAACAGACAAGACGCCTACTCCCCCATAGCTGCCGTGTGCCCTGTCTCAAGAGCTGACACCCCTCCCCACCTGCAGGGGGGAAACATCACAGGCAGAGGAGCAGGGCTGCGGGTGTCTCTGTCTCCCCTCCCCTCCCCTCTCAATTTCTCTCTGTTCTATTAAATAAAATGGGAAAAAATGAATGTAAGAAGAGGAAAACATAAAAAAGGCCACCGGGAGCTGCGGGTACCTAGTGCCATCGATAACCTGAAAGCAATAAAAATATAAGAAGAGGCGAGTGGGGTAGCAGACACCAAAAGTCAGAGCTCAGAGCCAGCTCCCCAGGGAACATGGAGGCTGAGACCACAGAGCAGGACGGTGGCGAGGCTGGGCAGCCCACCTGGAAGTCCTCCTGTGCCTGGTGAGCAGGGCTCTCTGCCTCAGTCTCCCACACACACACACACCAGACAAGACAGGCACAGCTTTCCTCTCTGCACGCAGCTTACTGAGCCCAGACCCCCTCAGCTGAGACTTCAGCTCCCGGGAAGCAGGCCCCCAGTGGGGATGGGGCTCAGAGGTTGGGGACATCCCGCGGCCACCCAGCGGTGGGCAGACTGGAGCCCTGCTGACAGGGAGGCAGGTGGCTCAGTGGTGACTCATGGGACTTGTGGGTGTGAGGACCTGAGTTCAGGCCCCAGAACTGTCCGTGCTAGAGCGATGCTCTGGTCTCTCTCTCTCTCTCTGTCATAAGTAAATATGTTACAAGATTAGTGGCCAGGAAGTGACACACCTAGCTGAGCGTGCATGTTACCATGCACAAGGATCCCGGTTCAAATCCCCAGTCCCCGCCTGCAGAGCGCAGAAGCTTCACGAGTGAAGCAGGGATGCAGGTGTCTGTTTCTCTTCCCCTCTGTCTCCTCCTTCCTCTCCATTTCTCTCTGTCTTTATCAAATAAATAAATAAGTTTTTTTTAATCTGCGATAGGCCAGCAGATGAGTTCATACCTTTGCCGTGATAACTTACTAACAGGTGGGGGGTCATGGGGGGGAAGATCTGGGGAAAGGATGGGGTGGGGAGCAGAGCTGGGGAAGAGACGAGGTGGGGGGCAGATCTGGGGAAGAGACGGGGTGGGGGGCAGAACTGGGGAAGGGATGGGGTGGGGGCAGAGCTGGGGAAGGGATGGGGTGGGGGGCAGAGCTGGGGAAGGGATGGGGTGGGGGGCAGAGCTGGGGAAGAGATGGGGTGGGGGCAGAGCTGGGGAAGGGATGGGGTGGGGGGCAGAGCTGGGGAAGGGATGGGGTGGGGGCAGAGCTGGGGAAGGGATGGGGTTGGGGGCAGAGCTGGGGAAGGGATGGGGTGGGGGCAGAGCTGGGGAAGGGATGGGGTGGGGGGCAGAGCTGGGGAAGGGATGGGGTGGGGGGCAGAGCTGGGGAAGGGATGGGGTGGGGGGCAGAGCTGGGGAAGGGATGGGGTGGGGGCAGAGCTGGGGAAGGGATGGGGTGGGGGGCAGAGCTGGGGAAGGGATGGGGTGGGGGGCAGAGCTGGGGAAGGGATGGGGTGGGGGGCAGAGCTGGGGAAGTTAAGGACCCAGGAGCAGTAAACAACATGGTGGACCTGATTCTAGTCACCCAGAACAGAGGCTTTTACAGAAGCGATCACGTGACGGTGGCCTCAGGGTGGCCCTAACCAGGGGACAGTGGTTGCCAGCACAGAGAGACGGTCCCCACAGTTTGAAACTTCCAGAAGCCGAGGGAGGCCTGGCCCACACTCTCCAGCTCCCAGGCAGCCCAGGGCAGGGGCAGGGGCAGGATGCCCCCTGCCCAGTCTCCTCTGACCACCCCTCTTCTGCTCCCTTGGGTGGGCAGGCCCCCTAAGCACTGGTGCCTCCCTGCCCCCTCTTCCTCCACTTCCCTGGGGGGAGATTAGTCACAGGCCGGGGGGCACCAGCACTGTGGGCCCAGCACCCCACACAGCTGCTGATTCCCCCCTTTGAGAAGCCCCCACTCCAGCCAGCAGGCCAGCCACTCTGTGATCACCCAGGACGGCCAGGGGCTCTGGGCTCCCTGCTAGGGAGAGGGCAGCCCTGCCCTCACAGGATTAAGCAGAGCACTTTGCCCGCAGCTCCAGAAAATCCCGATAATGGACGAACCATCGACCCCTGCGCCCTGCCTCCGTGCCCCTGGGGGCGATTGTGAGGGAGTCGATGCCCTCGGCTCAAAGCCGCCCCAGCGCCTCCAAAGCTGGGGAGGGCCCAGGCCCTGGGGGCGGGAGTCCCACCAGGCCATCGTGGAGCCCAGATGTGCCCCAGGCCAAGCCCAGCAGGTCAGCCACGGCACCTGTCTGAGACGGGGCCCCTCTGCAGCAGCCTGGCCAGTCCCTGGTCACGGCGGGCAGCAGGTGACAACCACCCGGGGCCCCCAGCTGTCACCAAGGAAGGCGGGGGCCACCCAGAGAAGCCCGGGGCCCCAGGTCGCTGCAGCCCCTGCCCCAGCAGGGAGCTGGGGGCTTGAGCACGTCTGTGGAGCTGCAGGGAGCCTGAGCCTGAGCCTGAGCCTGAGCCACAGGGAGGGTTATTTTTAACAGGGAAAGCGGGCTCTGGAGGGGTGTGTGGGGAGTCACACTGTGGCAGATGTCTTGGCTGGGAGAGAAAGTCCTAGAGACTGCACTGTGGGCTGGGAACAGGGGCTTGGGCTCGATTCAGAACAGCCCCAGCTCCCTTCCAGACGTGAAATGAGAGCAGCATCCAAGGGTCCCCCGAGACCCCAGCCTGCCAGGCCCGCAGCCCAGCCACCCAGGCTGGGGGAGAGGGGCTCGTCGTCGCGGGGAGGGGGCTGGAAACCACCGCGGGAGGAAGCGGGGAGGTTAGGGCAGGACCCTGACGGCTGGATACTGCTCAGAGCCTCAGTGGCCCCGGTCCCACCGAGGGGGAACCAGACACCCCAAATCTCGTGTGAGATCTGCTGGGGGGGAGGGGGGCCTCGCTCAGCACAGAAAGCCCGTCATGCTGCCTCTGTGTGAGAACGCTTCTTAGCACCGTTCCCTGCTCTCCATATGGCGAGCCGTGCTCGACCGGGAGGGGCTGAGAGCCCAGAGCCCAGCACCAGCAACCTGCAGGGGGATCCCACTCCTGGGGCCCAGCCCAAGACAGGGGCCAGCGAGGCCCGACACCCCCAGCAGCCCTAAAATGGTGCCGAGGGAGACCAGTGCTCTCCTCGTGGAAGGATCACCCTCGTCCCTATCAAGGAATGGAAACACTTCCATCACCGTCATCAAGGATGGGAATTCACCACCGGTGTTATAGCCATTAACCTCCTCACCACCCAGGATGGGAATACCACCATCACTGCCATCACCACCAACAACAACCAACAACAATAACCACCAACAACACCATCACTGCCATCACCACTACCACCATCACTGCCATCACCACCACCACCATCACTGCCATCACCACCAACAACCACCACCACCATCACTGCCATCATCACCACCAACAACAATCACCATCACTGTCATCACCATCACTGCCATCATGACCACCACCAACCACCACCACCATCACCATCACTGCCATCATCACCAACAACAACCACCACCACCACCATCACTGCCATCACCATCACTGCCATCACCACCAACAACAACAACCACCACCACCATCACTGCCACCATCACCAACAACCACCACTACCACCACCATCATACTGCCATCACCATCACTGCCATCACCACCAACAACCACCACCACCACCATCACTGCCATCACCATCACTGCCATCATCACCACCAATAACAACCACCACCACCATCACTGCCATCACCATCACTGCCATCACCACCACCAACCACCACCACCATCACTGCCACCATCACCAACAACCACCACTACCACCACCATCATACTGCCATCACCATCACTGACATCACCACCAACAACAACCACCACCACCACCATCACTGCCATCATCACCACCAACAACAACCACCACCACCGCCATCACTGCCATCACCACCAACAACAACCACCACCATCACCACCCTCACCACCACCACCACCAGCATTTCAGGGATAGAGCCACCTATGATGACTGCTCACCTCCTAACACCAACTGCGGGCGCCAACCCTGCCTCTCAGCACTCCTCACCAGCGCCCAAGAGAGAGCTCTCTCGTCCACTTGTAGCTGGCAGGGTTGAGGACCCATCCCTGCTGGGCACCCCCCCCCCACATTGTGGCAAGAGACACAGGCGTGACGGGGGACAGTTGGGCAGGTCTGGAGGTAGACTCCCTGCCCGGCTCCCACAGTCACATGCCGTGGTCACTGCATGGATGCGGCACAGACGTCTGCTGCCCCAGGGTCGGCCTGGCCAGGCCATCACTGCCGGCTCACACGTACGAGTCTGACTTGGCCCCGTCCTGTTTCCCATCGGAAGACTGGCCCCCAGCCCTGGCCAAAGAAGGTGCCCTCTGGGCCCCCCGCTTACCTCCCGCCACTGACCCAGGCCCAACTTCTGGGCTGCACCCCGGCTTCTCCCGCCTCACTGGCTGGGGGGGGGGCGGGGAGTGAGCAGCTGGGGTCAAGACATGCTGGGTGCCGCCCTCTCACGCAACAGAGGAAGACGGGTGCCAGTCTTGTTCCCCACAGCCTGAAAGAGCACCGCGGCAGAACGCAGGCTCTGGCTCCTCGATCAGGGACGCCTGAGAGTCGAGCCTGGGAAGGGGGGTGTCCCCAGTGGAGGGGACGGGCGTGAGGCAGCTGGAGCCCAGGGCCTCGCCAGCAGGGACAGAGCCCGCCCCATCCCGGGCATGGCAGGTGCCACATCTCATCTCTGTCTCTGGCCAGGCAGCCCTTAGAGTCCTGTGCCCGGACCCGGGCCCGACAGGGGCAGCTGCAGCCCAGCCCTACCCCCACCCCGCACCTCAGCCCTAGGTCAAGTCCTCCCAGGCGAGGGTGGGGGAGGACACATGGGCGACAGCACCAGGCACAACCAGCACCTGTTCAGGGACACGACGGCGAGGGTGGGGTGGGGGATGCAGGGTCCCCCAGCCCCCTGACCCAACAGGACTTACCTGTGTCCGGTCTCAGAGGGGCCACGGGTGGCCACTACACACCCCTGCACCCCCATTCAGATACCACCACCTGGCAGCCCGGCCCCCGGTGTCAGGCTCTCCACTGTCACCATGAGAGGGGCCCAGGACTCAGGGACACCCTGGACTGGACCCTGGCTGCCCTTCACCCTGCTGTCCTCCTGTCCAGCCCTGTGCTCCGCGCCGGACAGCTGGGCAGGAGGAGACTCTGTAGCCAGGGAGGCCGAGGGGAGTCCTCTTTCCTGATCCCTCTCTTATCTCCCCTTCCCTGGATTTCTCTCTGTCTCTATCCAATAAATAAATTAACAAGATCGTGTTTCAAAGAAAACTTTCTATGCAATCCTGTGTTTCAGAGCCGCGTGTTTGCGGGGCAGGTCTGGGCTCCCCCTCCTTCCAGCACGACAGCACTGGTGTGAAACAGGAAGTGTCTGTCTCTCCCCTGTCTCTCTCCCAGTAACTAAAAGGGAGGGAGGGGTCTGCGGGCCCGTGCAATTCTGCAGGTGTGAAGCACCCATGAAGTTTGGAGGCAGGGGGCCAGGGGGTGGAGAGCTGGTTAAGTGCACACAGTACTATGTGCAGGGACCTGGGTTCGAGCCTCAGCTCCCGACCTGTCTCTCTCCCTCTCTACCTCCTCTGCCCCTCTCAATTTCTCTCTGTCCTATCAACTAAAACAGGAGGGGTGGGGGAGGAAGAAATGGCCACCAAGGGAGTCGGGCGGTAGTGCAGCGGGTTGAGCAAAGCGCAAGGACTGGCGTAAGGATCCCGGTTTGAGCCCCTGGCTCCCCACCTGCAGGGGAGTCGCTTCACAGATGGTGAAGCAGGTCTGCAGGTGTCTGTCTTTCTCTCCCCCTCTCTGTCTTCCCCTCCTCTCTCCATTTCTCTCTGTCCTATCCAACAACAATGGCAACAATAATAACTACAACAATAAAACAACAAGGACAACAAAAAGGAATAAATAAATTAATAAATATTTAAAAAAGAAAGAAAAAAATTGAAATGGCCGCCAAGAGGAGGGGGAGGAGGAGGAGAGGGAGGAGGAGGGGCAGGTAAGAGGAAGGCCATCAGACTCTCTTCAGGTACTCAGCTCGCCTCAGCTCTGCCTCTCCCATCTGCCTGAGAAGCTAACCCTGGGCCAGAGATGTTACTTTGGGTCACGGCGGATCCCTCTCCCCAAGATGAGGGTTGGGACTCGGGATTGGGGAGCGAGAGAGGCTGAGGCTATGAGGAGAAGACGTGGGGCAGAGTCCTGGGACCCCACAGCACCCAGACCCAGGACCACGGTGCAGTGCTGCAGGAGGCCGGGGTGGGGAGCGTGGCGGTACATGGAGATGAACCAAGGACCAGCTGACATCTGGGTTACACCAGCCACCGCGGGGAAGAGGGACAGTGAATTCTGCAAAAGTGTTTTATTTCCACATCTATTGTCAGGACTAATTATTGGTTGAAATTAGAGGTTCTGCCCCATCATGGCCATGAATAAGTAAAAGTATGTTTGAGTTTCCGCAGATCTCACCATTTCCCACATCTCTGTCCCCTCCCGGAGAGGAAGCGAGAGTTCAGCCCGCCCGCCAGCCGGCACCCATGGCACCAGAAACACAGACACCTCAGAGTTCCGGTATCTTCTTCCTGGTTGCGCGAGCCACACGGCAGGACAGTGCCCCCAACCAGGCGAGACGTCCCGGGCATCGAGGACACACCTGCCACCTGAGGCCACGGGAGCAGCGGTCACGGGGGATGGGGCGCTGACACACAGACGTCGCCACAGTGTGAGCACGTCCACCAGCCCACAGGTCACTGCTGTGTCACCTGATAGATCCCGTTCACGTCTGCCTGTCTGTCCAGCATAAGCCACAGCTGCGCTGTGAGGACGGACGACGCTAGCTGAGGTGGGGGCAGGTCAGTGTGCAGCCCTGCAAGCAAACAGCCTCGACCTCCTCCTCCTCCTCCTCCTTCTTCCTCTCCTCCTCTCCCTCCTCCCTCTCCTCCCTTCCTCCTCCCTCTCCTCCTTCTCCTCTCTCCTTCCCCTCCTCCTCCCTCTCCTCCTTCTCCTCTCTCCTTCCCCTCCTCCTCCCTCTCCTCCTTCTCCTCCTCCTCCTCCCACTGTGGGGACTAGCCTGAGGGGCAGGGCATCACAGTGGTGGGAGCTGAGCCCTCATCCACCCCCAGTGCACCTTCTCAGTGAGAGCCGGCCAGAGCTCTGAGCAGTGGCCACAGGCAGGCCACTAGGTAAGGCCTGGCTGCTCACAGACACATGTTCACAGGCACAGTGACACCCACATGTGACACGGGACATGCCATGCACGCGCCTGGTCCTTGCTCCCATGGGTGCCCGGGGCATCCCAAGACACCATGCCTGGCGCTGTGCTCTGCCCCCAGCCCTGCCTGCTGCTTGGAGAGGGTCATGCGTGTTTGCCCAGCTCGAACCGAGGCCTCAGACTCCATGGTCCAAGGGTGCCTGGTGGATGGGGGGGGGGTCAGAAGTTCCCCCAGAGGCCTGCTGAGTAGGTCTCAAACACATCTCCATCCTGCGCTCACAAGAAGGTCACCCTGCAGAAACTCACTAAGCCACAGCCGCCAGGTTACAGATGCTACTGTAACACCAACCTGACTCCCCTGGGTAGACGCTCTCACCCGTGTGTCCTGGAGCCTCCCCTCCCCAGAGCCCTGCCCCACTAGGGACAGACAGACACAGGCTGGGGGTGTGGATGCACCTGCCAACACCCATGTCCAGCAGAGAAGCAGTGACAGAAGCCAGAACTCCCACCTTCTGCTCCCCATAGAGAATCTGGTCCCTACTCCCCAGACGGGAGAAGTGTTAGGGGAAGATGACCAGAGGGCTCTGAACCCCAATTCCATCAGGACGCAGAGACAGGAGAGAGAAAAAGGACATTTGGAAGTATCAATGGGGGTAGGTATGACTTAGGGTGGAAGAGAAGGCAGGACCATTGGGGAAAAAATGGGAAAATACAGAAATAATAGTCAGCTATCTGTGACCTTGGGAGAACCGCTGAAGCTTCCAGCGGAGGGGATGGGGACACAGAGCTCTGTGCTGGGAACAGTGTGGAATTAGATCTCTGTTATCTCATAATTTTGTAAATCAATATGAAACCACTAACAAAAATTAAATTTAATTTTTAAAAAGGATTATCCTGTCACCCAAGGCGGGAACTGGCCCCGCAGGCTGACCACCGGGCTAAGCTCGTGTTCTGCGGCTTGGCTGACGTCCACAGGTGGGCAGACGGCCTCCTGCCCCCTTCAGTGCTGTCCGTGAACCCTCCACCCCGGGCCACCCCTACACCCAGCCCGCTGCCAGGCTCCCGTGTGCTGGCCCTGAGCAACCTTGTTCTGACCGTCCCCATCCCCCCACCTCGAACCCTGGGCCGCCAGCAGGAAGGACTCAGAACAAGCCCAGAGAGGGTCACGGCATGAGGGTCATGGCAGACAGCTGCAGGTACCCCGAGTGGCGTGGTGAGGTCTAGGGCCTGACCTCTCAGGTCCTCCAGAAGAGACGCACCCTGGGTCTTCTGTCCACACAGACTCTCAGCCTGTCACACACACGGGGTGAACTCTAGACTCAGCTCAGCGCGGCTTTGCCCTGAGCCCCGAGTCGCAGAGCTGAGCAGAGCAGGGGCCCGGGGACGCTTTTCAGAGGGCTCGTTTGTGCGGGAAGATTCCAGCCCAAGAGAAGCCAGATGGGCAAGAGCGAGCAGCACACGCTGAAGACAGGCCTGGGGGCTGCGGGCGGGCACCGTGCTCTGGTGCCCAGTGGGCCCAGGAGAGCTCGCCCAGCCGTCACCAGCGAGCACAGGGACGTCCCTCCAGAGCTTCTCAGCCCGTGATGGTTCCGGGCCGCTGCCATATTTTCCTGCCCAAGGGCCTCTCTGGCCGCCGTGTGCTCTGCCGTGTTTACAGCCCCAGCTAAGTGTCCGTCCCTCTCCACTTTCATGGCTGCATCTGCTTAGCCGCCTTTCGGCAGCAGGTTTCTGTGCAGTGGAAGGATGCGAACATTTTTATTTCAAATAGCAGCTCTCAGACGAGATGTGGGAAGCCGAATCAAGCCATATGACCGTCAACGGGGGAAAACAAAACAACAACAAAAAGATCCCACCACCCAATGGACGGGCACGGTGCCACTATCTGTGATTAGCACGTAAATACAGACAACTTGGCCGGGAGGGGTTGGGGTGGGGGCAGGAGATGAGGTTCTTTCCATTTGTGTCTGGCTAATCATTTTTTTTTATTATTAACTTGGTCCCTTTTTCTTTCACATAAATGTCATCTCAAGGTTGGGGGGGGCAGAAGGGAACAAAACATCACACTGCCATTCAGGGGGCAGCTGACGTCGCCCCAGCTGCTCATGAGGACAGGCCCAAGGAAAAACAGTCATTGCTGGTCCCCTCCACCCAGCCTCCTCCGTGGGCTCGGGCCACTTGGCGCTAAGCAGACGCAGGCTCTGCGAGCTTCTGGGGGTCCCCGGGGACACCAGTCCAGGGGAGATGCAACCCAGAGAAGGACCAGGTGGCCTTTGGCACAGGTGGCCTCTGGGGGGACAAAGGGACAGAGGGGGGCCCTGAGACCTGCTCCTCCCTATTCCCGGCCCCCAGGCCCCAAGGGGACAGGTCCTGCCATCCATCCTGTCCAGGGCTCCACCCACGACGGGGGGACTCGGTGCCCGCTCGGCCGAGCCCGAGAGCCGTGTGCGGGCAGGAGGTGGCCTGGTCGTGCTGATAAACCAACCCGCTCAGCCCCCCGACTCCGGGCCTCCCCGTCGTTTGGCTGGCCTGCCCGCCCGGCCTCTTCTGCCAAGCGAGGCGCTCACTCGGTGGGCGCCATCCTGCCGAACGCGACGGGAACAGAAGACCTTTTTTTTTCCAAGGAAAATATTCCCCAACTCTGCACGGGAGGTTGGCAGTGCGGCTCCCACTCTGGCCCGTCTTTTTAATGCCTCCACAATAGCTGCGCTGGCCCACGCCCAGCTGCGCACTGCCATTTGTAAGTGCTTAAAACAGCTACTCCTTGTATTCTTGGCAGCGCCGGCGCGGACGAGGACGGGGAGAGGGAGGAAGCTGCGGCAGCCACCTCCACCCGGGCCCAAGGAGCGACGGCTGCCAGTGCTGGCATGGCCCGGCCATTGTTTGCACAGCCTCTTCAACAAGTTTCCTCTTGTCCAGAAGGTTCCCCGTCCCCTGTCCCCCACCTCCAGCCGGCCTCCCCGAGCGGGAAGTCTGGGTGATTGGCACCGTGATTTGTCCTGCCCTGCGGGCCGCTGGCTGATCACCACCTTGAAGGCGACGGCCTCCCTGGAGTGGCCACCTATGCCTGTGTGGCTCGGGCTATGCCCCATCATGGGGGGTGTGGCAGAGGGGACAGCAGGGCCCAGTGACACCCCACCACCTCACTCACCGAGAAATGCAAGAATTCAGACTCCCCGGGCCAGCATGTGGCCACCAGGCTTGCACCCTGCCCCTCACTGCCCCCCACCCTGCCCCTCACTGCCCCCCACCCACCCCCTCACTGCCCCCCACCCTGCCCCTCACTGCCCCCCACCCTGCCCCTCACTGCCCCCCACCCACCCCCTCACTGCCCCCTACCCCTTGTTTCCATGTCCAAGACACCGAGCTCCAAGTGTCCCCTGCCTACCTCCTGTCCCTGCTCCTTCCCTGGTGGGGGGGGGGGGTCAGGCCGTGGGTGGGGGCAGTGCCTGCAGGGGCAGCCTGGTCTGTGAGTGAAGACCCAAGTCTAGTCTCATCCCCACCGAGGGAAGCAGCCGGGATGGCAGAAGCCAGAGGACCCAGAAGGCCTGGTCACTGCTGGGTGTCCCCCCTCAGCCCCCAGCACTGCTCCCTTGTCCCTTGGTGTTTTCACAGGCTCAGGAGCTTACGTGTGTGTTAGTCCCCCCCCCCCCAGGAAGAGACCATCAGGCGGGGGGGGGGGGGGCGCTGGTGGGCCTCCTGTCTGCTCAGGCTCCAGGGGCATCGGTAGACGGGCAGGAGTGCCCAATGCACAGCCAGACCAAGAAGGCAGCCCAGGCAGCTCAGCGGAGGCTGGGCCTGGCAAGGGGCTCCCCCCCAGCCCCCAGTTTTACACCAAGGCTCATTCTGAGGTGCCTCTGCCTCCTCCCTGCCTCTGCCTGGACAGAAGTCCTCTGGGACCAGACCATGGCCATCCCAACCCCCCGGGGCCTGGGACCCCGCTCGGAGGCACCCAGGGAGTCATTTTGGAGGGGAGGCCAGTGTGACCCCACTCTCTTCCCTCACTTCCCAGAAGACCTTGGAGTTTTGGTTCACGTGGAAGGAGGGCACCAGAGGAAGCACAGCCTTCCTGGACACTAAGACCACAGGCCGGGCACATGACCTCCACCCTCGTGGCCACCGGCCACGGCTGGACAGTCCCCGAGCCCCGGA
>NC_080180.1:1741877-1766877 GCF_950295315.1 Erinaceus europaeus | reverse complement strand
CGCCGCCCGCCCAGTTCTCTCTGCAGGGCACGGTGCCACCCGCGCCCCCTCCCAGAGTGAGGCCCTTTGGCCTCCCACTCATCCGTCCACTCTCAGCCCCTCGAGTCCTCCCTCCGTTTCCAGAAGTTTCCAAAGCGAAATTATATGCAGGTCACCCCCGGGTTGTCCCCCTCCTGGGGCTGGGCACCGGGTGCTGGCCTGGGGGTTACTCTTCAGGACAGACAGGACGCAGAGCGGGTGCTGCTCGTGGGCAGGAAGGAGCCGGGACACCCAGTAAAATCCACAGTCGGCCAGAGTGTCACCAAGTACAGGGTGATAGTGTTGGGGGACAAACTGAGCCCCTCCCCTCCCCTTAGACCACCCAAAACGGTCGTTCTCAGGGTCCTGTCCGTGGATGTGAGGACGCAGTGGGGTGGGTGGGGAACCAGGTGACGCCTCAGGTGGGCACAGGTAGCCCGGCGCCCAGCACACGGTGGGATGTCACTTCTGCTCCCGTCCCCTCCCAGGGGCATTTTCCTCACACAGGCTAGAGCCTCCTCAAAGCTGCCCCATCCTGGAACTCTGTTCTTCATCAGGCAGGACCCCCTACCCCAATCCAGGGAGCCCCCTCCCTCCCCAGAAGGTCTCCATGGTCCCCAGTGCAGACTTGCTCGCCTCCAGCTGGGAACAATCATAGGTGTCAGAGCCCCAGCACCACCACCGCCATGTCTGCCATGGGGGCAGCCAGAGCATGAAGTGGGGAAGGGCTGTGGGGACCCCCACCCCCCTGCTCCTCAACTCTGCTCACTGAGCTCTAGGGAGTCCCTGCCGGAAGCCGGGAACTTGGTGTCCATCCGTCCATCACAGTGTGACTGACAACAGGTATCATCTTGCTACGTGGGAACCATGGACCCTGGGAAACTTGATAAGAAAATGTGACCAACTGAACATCACACAGTTGCCTAAAACCCTGCTGAGTGACCTGGAACCTCCCCACAGCTTTTTTGGAAACTTCTCTCCCTCTCTCTCTCTCTCTGTTTCCCTCTATTTCTCTTTCTCTCTCTCTCCTGCCCTCTCTCTTTCTCTCCTGCCCTTTCTCCCCCTCCCTCCCTCTCTCTCTCTCTCTCTCACACACACACACACACACACACACACACACACACACACATGCCAGAGGAACTGCTGTCCACCCTACGGCCAGCCTCTGACCACAGCTGACTTTTCAGGGTGGGCATCTGACTCCAGCCAGGACAGCTGTCACCCCCAGAAATTCTGGAGCTGGACCTGAGGCACAGTCCTTCCCATCCCTGGACACGTGTGGACAGAGTGCCCGAGAGCTGCGGGTGAAGCCCATGTCTTGCCCGGTGGCCAGACAGCCAAGCAATGGAGTGACGGAGGGAAAAAGACAGGGCAGAGGAAGAGGCGAGGGCTGGAGCACGGGCAGCCAGATGGCGACCTGAGTCCTCAGCGCAAGGCCTGAGTCCAGATACATCTGTCTGGTTGCAGGTGATTTTCCCTTGAACTTTGCGACTTTTTACAATGTTGGTGTCATCTGCTGCTCCGCCAGTCTCACGCCCTGCACAGGGGCCAGGGGAGGGGTCCCAAGTGGCGACGGAGATGCCCCGACTCCTCTGTCAAGTTCCGGTGCAGGACATGTTAGGAGCCTCGAGCCTGCTGGCAGCGGCTGCTTCCCGGTCCCACTCAGTTGCTCTGTGAAAAGTCAGGACTTCAGGACCGGAAGCATAGCTCACTGGACAGTGTGCCTGCTAGGCCCTGAGTGCAGCCCAGGCTCCGGTCCAGTCCCCCACGCACTGGAGGAAGCCTCTCCCACTCCATCTCTGTTTCTTTCTGTCTGAGATACTCAAACCTTGAGCAATGTAACCCCGGCAAAAACAAAAAGTAAGTCTGGGGGCCAGGCAGTTGCACACCTGGTCAAGCACCCACATTACACACGCAAGGACCTGGGTCGAGCTCCTCGGTCCCCACCTGCGGGGGGGGGGGGGGCTTCACAAGTGAAGCAGGGCTGCAGGTCTCTCTCTCTCTCTCTCTCTCTCTCTCTCTCTCTCTCTCCCCCGCCCTCTCTATCTCCCCTTCCCCTCTCAATTTCCCTGTCTCTACCCAATAATAAATAAATGAGAACATTTTTTAAATTTAAGTTTGGATTCCAGAAGTGGTGGGGTTCATGGGTTTAAAGGAGGCCACCCTGGCTTGTGGAGAGAAGGAGACAGCCACTGTGCTGTGACCACACCCGGCCCCCAGCCCAGGCCGGCATGACGCCCACCCGGGAGCCAGATCTGGGGGCAGGACCCCCCCCCAACACACTGGCCCAGCGGCGAGGCCTGACTCTGCCAGCCCTGGAGCCAGCCACGCTCTCCTGGATACCTTAGCGTGAGCAGGGAGAAGGTGGCAGGTCTTCAAAGACCTGTTCGTTTTCCTCTTTCCCCTGGAAGACTGCATATTATGACATGCTTTTCTGTTCTTAATGTTTGCTGAGAGCACTTGACACTGGGAAAAGGCTTTCCAAGTATTTGTTTCACAAATCTCTCATTTAAAACTCCATGTTCAGCCCAGCTGAATACACGCCTTCAACATGACAACCACAGGTTAAAGCTAATCAGTCCGCAGGGGGAGAAGGACAGACACACACACACACACACACACACACACACACACGTTCAAATGCATTTGTGTGTGTTTGCAAAGACACATATAAACGGCAAATAAGGAAACTATGGAAAAAAAAAAAAGACAGACAGATAGTCCCAGATTTTAAAGCCACCCCCAAGGTAGAACAGGTGGCGAAAAATATAATAAGACATGCTGAGAGGATCTTGTCATGAATTTTAAAAACAAAAACGCCTACGGACCAAATAAACTGCTCTGACACTCACTAGATCTGAAGTCCCTCAACTATTTTAATGACAGAGCAGAAGCCCCAGGAGGCATCCGCAGGGAGGGTGGGGGCAGGGGGGTTCTCGGGCTGGGCTGGGAGGGGCAGGCACCCCCAGCGCCCCCCCGGCCCCCCAGGACGGTCACGGGCAGCGGCCAGTGCTGGGAAGGGCAGCAGGGACACCGGGCCGCACCCACAGCCCTGCCCGTGTTGGACCCCGGGGCAAGCACCTGGGTGGCACGGGCAGGGCTGGGTGGCACCTGCTGGCACTGCCCAGTGCCCTGGCCGAGGGCCTGGGGTGGGGGCAGTCACAGCCACAGTCTCCACCGGCCCTGAGTGCAGCCACATGACTGGCCCGTCACCAGGGGCTGCCGCCGGACTCAGGACCCAGCGCGAAGCCGCCCTGGCTGGGGGCATGACCAGACCAGGTGGCCGCCTCCCGCTCAACTGGTCCAGATGCCCACAGAGGTGGTCACACAGCTCTTGGGAGAGCTCTGGCCTGGCGAGATGGGCACACACCAGGTGGCACCCACAGCAAAGCTGCCCCAATGGGGTGCCCGGGCCACTGAGCCCAGGCTGGGGATGGAGCATCACTCTCTACAGCCCAGAGAGAGCTTAGGTGAGAGAAAGGGAGAGAGGGAGAGAGAGAAGGGGGAGAGAGAGGGGGAGAGAGGAAGAGGGGAAAGGGAGCGAGGGGAGATAGAGATAAATAGGAGAGAGAGGGAGAGGGAGAAAGAGGGAGAGGGAGAAAGAGGGAGAGAAGGACAGGAAGAGAGAGAAGAAAAGAGGGAGTTAAAGAGAGGGAGAGAACAGGAGGGGGGAAAGGGAGAGGAGAGAGATAGGGAGAGAGAAAGAGGGAGAGAGAGCGGGAGAGGAAAGAGAGGAAGAGAAGAGAGTGGGAGAAAGGGAGTGAGAAGGAAAGCGATGGTGAGAGGAGGGGAAGGGGAAGGAGAGAGATGGAGGGAGAGAGGATGAGCGGCTATTTCTGATGCTCTGGTTTCCCTGGTAACTGGGGTCCTGTGCTGCTGCTGCCACGTCCTGCAGAGCCCCTGTCCCCAGGTGGGAACCACGGGGGGGTGGCACGTGCTCCCTGCCCACCAAGGCCGGGCGCAGAGACAGACGCCTGCAGGCCAAGGGCCCCGGGTGCCTCCACAGGGCCCTCCTGTTGGTCCTGGGTGCCGCAGCCCCTCGGCGGCCAGCATGAGGCCCGGGAGCAGGGCAGTCGGCGGAGCCTCCACACGCACAGCAATGGCCCCCGAACCCCCAGCCCTCTGGCCTGCGCAGTGGGAAACACAGGTGACAGGTGGCTCCCTGAGGCGGTGGGTGACGGACGGGGAGAGAGGAGGGGACCACTCACCACCCACCTTCCTCGGGGCTCCCCAGTGCTCCCTGTGCTGTCCACAGTGCTCCCAGTGCTGTCCACAGTGCTCCCTGTGCTGTCCACAGTGCTCCCAGTGCTGTCCACAGTGCTCCCTGTGCTATCCCCAGTGCTCCCTGTGCTGTCCACAGTGCTCCCAGTGCTGTCCAGAGTGCTCCCGGTGCTGTCCACAGTGCTCCCGGTGCTGTCCACAGTGCTCCCTGTGCTGTCCACAGTGCTCCCGGTGCTGTCCACAGTGCTCCCAGTGCTGTCCACAGTGCTCCCGGTGCTGTCCACAGTACTCCCGGTGCTGTCCCCAGTGCTCCCTGTGCTGTCCCCAGTGCTCCCGATGCTGTCCACAGTGCTCCCAGTGCTGTCCACAGTGCTCCCGGTGCTGTCCCCAGTGCTCCCTGTGCTGTCCACAGTGCTCCCTGTGCTGTCCACAGTGCTCCCTGTGCTGTCCACAGTGCTCCCGGTGCTGTCCCCAGTGCTCCCAGTGCTGTCCACAGTGCTCCCTGTGCTGTCCACAGTGCTCCCGGTGCTGTCCACAGTGCTCCCGGTGCTGTCCACAGTGCTCCCTGTGCTGTCCACAGTGCTCCCGGTGCTGTCCACAGTGCTCCCGATGCTGTCCATAGTGATCCCTGTGCTGTCCACAGTACTCCCGGTGCTGTCCACAGTGCTCCCGGTGCTGTCCACAGTGCTCCCTGTGCTGTCCACAGTGCTCCCTGTGCTGTCCACAGTGCTCCCGGTGCTGTCCCCAGTGCTCCCGGTGCTGTCCACAGTGCTCCCGGTGCTGTCCCCAGTGCTCCCGGTGCTGTCCACACTGTACCGACTGCTGTCCAGGCTCCTCCTCCAGTGTCCACCCCTCTGAGTCCGGGGCTCCAGCCCAGGGCCCCACACAGGCTGGGTGTGCACTGTGAGGGGACCACGCCCTGGCCGCACCCCAGCCAGAAGCCACATCTGGACCCCCTTGCCCAACTTAACCTAGCCCCCTGTGACGTCACCAGGCAGCGCAAGGCTCACGGGAGAGCTTTTCCCTGACCCGAGTTCTCCCCTCCTTGCCCCTCTGCCACCTTCACTCCTCTCGTCTGCCATGTCCCTTCTGCCTGGAACACAGACGCAAGACCTGGAGAAGCTGCAGCCACCTTGCGCCACACAAACCAAAGCCAGCCCACTGACCCCCACTGATGGGAGGCAGGACGGCAGGAGGAGGCGGTCCTGCTCATAGCTTTTGTGGAGGCCCAGCCCGGCGGGCACTGGGTTCTGAGCCCCCAGACTTGTGCAGAAACCTCGGCCTGTCCCCTCCAGCAGAGGCTGCTGAGCAGATGGGCAGCTGGCAGATTCTGGGGCTCCTAGGCTCAAAGATGGGGTGCTGGCCCAAGGGGCCTCCTCGTTCCCAGCCCCAGAGTGAGGACAGAGAGGGTTCCCCGAGGTTGCGGCCCCGCCCGCTGAGGAGCCCACCGCAGGTGGCACTCCCGGCTGAGCCCAGCGCCAGCACCCCGAACAGCCGGCAGCCGACAGGTACAGGCAGTCTGTGGTCCCGTGGCAAGGCCGTGCTGGCCTGTGACTGCACTCCACCAGACAGGGCAGCCCTGCCTGAGACTCACCCCCACCCCCAGCCTTTCAGAGCTGGGGTCCCCCGCACAGTCCAGCTAGCCGTGCCACCTGCAGAATCAGGTGCCCCCAGACGCCAAGCCCACCCAACGCCCCTCCAGCCACAAGACCGGCGTCGAAGGCCCAGGCAGCACGCCACACCCAACAACCACTGATGAGGAGGGAGAGCCACCCAGGCCCCTCCTGGGGGAGCGGCCCTGGATCCACACTGCCCACCGCCACCACAGGGCCCAGAGTCCCCGCCATTTGGCACGTCAGGGCCTGGCAGGCCACCCCAACTCGCCCAGCTGAAGCCCTCTCTGCTCCTCTCCCGCGGCTCCATGGGACATGAGCAGCTTGGCAGGAACTCAAGCCGTGATCACAGCCACCCACAGTCCTGCCTCATTTATGTGGCCACTTTTACCTGAGCCCTGCTCAGCTCCGGCTTTTGGTGGTGCCGCGGGCAGGAGAGGCCATGGCACTACCCGTGGAGCTCTCTCCACTCCCAGCCAGTCACTGCACGCCAAAGACCTGATCCCCAAGAGGTCAAGGGGGCCGGGCAAGGCCCACCCAGATAAGCACACATAGTGCAAAAGCACAAGGACCCGCACAAGGATCCAGGTTCCAGCCCCCGGCTCCCCACCTGCGGGGTGGGGGGGTCACTTCATAATGGTGAAGCAGGTCTGCAGGTGTCTCTCTTCCTCTCCCTCTATCTCCTCCTCCCCTCTCAATTTCTCTCTGTCCTGTCCAACAAAATAGGAAAAAATGGCCTCCAGGAGCAGTGGATTCATAGTGATGGCACCAAGCCCGAGAGAGAGAGAGAGAGAGAGAGAGAGAGAGAGAGAGAGAGAGAGAGGGCCCTGAAGGCCTGTGTAGGAAAGCTCCATTGTGCTGTTAATTGTAATGGTAACTATGTAACTGCTTTATGAAGCAGGACACTGAGAATCAACTAAGCCAAAACAGTAGACGACAGTCCCATGTAAGTCTGGAGATCCATCAAGTCCTATATTGTACTGTCATTAAAAGATTGTTTTAATATGTAATGACAAGGAAACATCCTCAAGGACAGAAAACTGGTGTCAAGGCCACATCACAGGCGGAGGGGGGGGGGGTGCGGTGCTGAGGGAGGGTTCCTGTGGGGCGGGCAGGGAACCCGAGAACTCTCTGAACTTTCCACCGGATTGTGCTCCAGAAATACAATCTATTTAAAAAGCCCAAAGGAAATACAAATATTGGTGTCACCAGATAAAAACCCAGGAATGACTGTGGTTGTTATGTGAAAGCAGAAGACTGGTGGTTTTGTCAGGGAACATTTTCAGGACCCTGGTAGCGTTGTGCTTCTCGGTCTGGGCGGTGACAGCCATCCAACTTCATGATCCCTTTGACCGTGGACACAGACGTGTCTCAGCGAGGTGACTAAGGGCTTTTATGTGTGAAATGAACCGTCAGCTGAGTGGACACACATGGTGCTCACGGCAAAAATCACACCAGGTGATGGAACTCAAAGAATGACGGATCGTCTCCCTGACTAAAACTGTGTAGCTTCCATAAAAATGCTCAAGGAGCTGAAAGGATTTCTATTTCCTTAGTCCGCTCTATTGTTTAGCAAACAGTGAATGCCTCTTACGCGAACATCTCTTTTCTAGCTGCAGGAAATACAGGAGTGAGTAGAGCAAGTCCAGTCCCCTGCCCCATCAAGTTCACCTTCAGGAGGGAGGATGGGACGTAAAGAAAGACAAGTTCTGGGAGTGCCGAGGACACCGAGCACTGTGAGCAAAGGGTAGTCACTGCGTGGCTAGAAACTATGACTTCGGGGCTGGATGGTGGCACACCTGGTTGAGTGCACATGTTACAATGCACAAGGATGCGGGTTTGAGCCCCCAGCCCCCCACCTGCAGGGGGTGAGCTTCACGAGTGGTGACACAGGGCTGCAGGTGTCTCTCTGTCTCTCTTCCTCTCCATCATCCCCTTCCTTCTTGACTCCTGGCTGCTTCTATCCAATAAGTAAATAAGGATAATACCAAACAATTAAAAAAAAAAAACTATGACTTTATGATTGGGCTGTGATCCTTGGTTCAATTTTTGCACTTGTAGAAATTTCTTCTCTCTCATATTTTATTCTATGTTCTTTTTTTTCTAAAAGAAGTACATATTTCAAAAATTATAGCCATAAGATACTGAAAACTCATGGTACTGCTACTTAGTGAATAAAGTACACTTTTTTAAAAAAGGATTTTTTTATTAATGAGAAAGATAGAAGAACCAGACATCACTCTGGTACATGTGTTGCCAGGGATCGAACTCAGGACCTCATGCTTGAGAATCCAGTGCTTTATCCACTGTGCCACCTCCCGGACCACCACTTTTTTTTTTCTCAAAACAACGTTCTTCTTGGCAAGCCCTGATGCGGTCAGTGCCAGTGGCCTGGCCTCTGCGGTCTCTGTGCAGCTGTCAGAGCATATGAGGAATTCTGAAGACTCTGGGTACGGGCTCGGCTCCCGTTTCCCCCCTACTCGGTTCTTTTTGTTAGCAAGGACACGCTCACGCTTTAAGGTGCCGTCTGTGTTGCTGTGTCTTGTTTTGTGTAGTTGACATTTCCAGAGGCTTCCACCACTGTGGAGGGTCCCCAGACTGCACAGGTGGACGGCGTGGTTGGGTCTAGAAGTCTAGGTTCAAATCCCCTTTGCCCAAAACCTAAAGGGCATGGCCCCTCCACTCCCAGACACCAGTGCTGGTGCTGCACTTGGCACATGGGAATCTGAGCCTTCTGGTTAACCGGCCATCTGACTCTCCCTCCACAATTTGTTTCTTCTCTGAGGGCCTTGCTCATCTCTGGCTACTGGTAGAGCGGTGGATTGAACCTGGGACCTCAAAGCCTCAGGCAGGAGAGTCTCTTTGCAGAAGCATTCTGGTAGCTCCTCCACCACCTCACCCCCCCATCAGGCTTAAAGATCTTCATCCTGACGTTCTGAAATCTAGTGACCACCTGAGCAGAACTAAGTTCTATTCATTTGATTCACGTGTTGAAAGGTTCTGCTTCCTGAACTAAGGAGAACCGGGCACCTCATTCCTCCCCGTCTCTTTCTGGAACTGTTACTGGAAGGGAATGCGCCTCCTGATCTGAAATCTTCTGTCTCTTCTCGTTCATTTCTCCCCCTGCACCCACCCTATTACCAAGGAGATACTTTTTCTACCTTCTAGGACTTTTTCTGAAATGTTTATTTTCTTAACCACATTTTTTTTTTAATTGCAGAAGTTCCTTCTTACTCTTTGAGCTCTTGATTTTTTTTTTTTTTTTAGAGTGGTAGTTTGAAAATGCAGTGTTGTCTTGCATTCACCTCTGAGGACAACTGAAAATGTCTCTGGGCCGGGATCTATCTGTTACTCTCACCTGTGCCCCATATGTCACCCTCCAATCCAGAGCTCATCTGGTGACATGCCAGGCATGCCCTGGCTGCCCTGCCCAGACGTTCCACACGCTCGCTGCCTGGGAGCTGGGCGTCTCCAGGCCCACAGCCGACCTCCGGGCTCCGCACACACGGCTCTTGGGTCAGCAATGGGCGTGTGCAACAGCAGTCCCCAACTGCTACTGCCTGGTGACATCACAGCAGGGCTGGCTGACTGACTGACTGACTGACTGACTGACTGACTGACTGACTGATTGACTGACTGACTGACTGAATGATTGACTGACTGACTGACTGAATGACTGACTGACTGACTGATTGACTGACTGACTGACTGAATGATTGACTGACTGACTGACTGAATGACTGACTGACTGACTGATTGACTGACTGACTGACTGGCTGACTGACTGACTGACTGGCTGGCTGGCTGACTGACTGACTGACTGACTGACTGACTGACTGACTGGCTGGCTGGCTGGCTGACTGACTGGCTGGCTGGCTGGCTGACTGACTGACTGGCTGACTGGCTGGCTGGCTGGCTGACTGACTGACTGACTGACTGACTGACTGACTGGCTGGCTGGCTGACTGACTGACTGATTGACTGACTGACTGACTGACTGACTGGATGACTGGCTGGCTGGCTGGCTGGCTGGCTGACTGGCTGGCTGGCTGGCTGGCTGACTGACTGACTGACTGACTGACTGAGAGACTGACACAAGAGAGAACACCAGAGCAATGCTGAGGACTGAACTCGGGACTCCAAGCTCTAGAGTCCAGCGCTCCAGCCACTGTGCCATGCCCTGGGTCACCACATCATGGCGACGGCCATAATGTCTCATGACACCTCGGGTGTCTGATGACAGGTGGGGCGGCCTCGCGCTTCCACTGCCACGAGGACTCACAGGCGGATGAGGTCACCTGATGCTGTGCTTCCTGGGGAGAGAGCATCCTCACCAGCAAGCACTGTGTGACTGACCGAGACCCCGGGCCCACCCAACGCCTCCGTCACAGCCAGTCACGGGGAGCTGGCGTGGCAGCTTGGTGAGGGGCCAGAGGCCCTAGAGTCAAAGGAGCAGAAACAGAAACGCAATCATGGACCCAAAGCTTGGAAAAGTGGAGAGGAAGTATTAGGGAGGTACTCACTGCAAACTCTAGTATACTTCTGCTTTCTTACTTTGGTGCCATACTCCAAACTCAGTCAATTTCTGCTTTGCGTTTCTACTTCTTTTTTTTTTTTTTACATGCATAACATTCCTCATGATTGCTCAACAATCTGTTTGGCTTTGTATGTCAACTCTCTTTTCAGTCACCAGGTTCCAGGTGTCATCAGGATGCCGGCCAGACTTCCCTGGACTGAAGACCCCACCAATATGTCCTGGAGCTCAGCTTCCCCAGAGACCCACCCTACTAGGGAAAGAGAGAGGCAGACTGGGAGTGTGGACCGACCAGTCAACGCCCATGTTCAGCGGGGAAGCAATTACAGAAGCCAGACCTTCTACCTTCTGCAACCCTCAATGACCCTGGGTCCATGCTCCCAGAGGGATGGAGAATGGGAAAGCTATCGGGGGAGGGGGTGGGATATGGAGATTGGGCGGTGGGAATTGTGTGGAGTTGTACCCCTCCTACCCTATGGTTTTGTTAATTAACCCTTTCTTTAATAAAAATAAAAATAAAGATTAAAAAAAAAAAAGAAAAAAAAACTTTGAACAGAATTGCAGGGAGTAAAAAAAAAAAAAAAAAAAAGAAACAGAAACGCGGCTGGGGAGGCAGCACAGGGGTTCTGCAAAGAGACCCTCCTGCCTGAGGCTCCGAGGTCCCAGGTCCCATCCCCAAACTGTCAGCCATCACTAGGCAGGGCTCTGATCTCTCTCTCTCTCTCTCTCTCTCTCTCTGTATCTCTCACTCATTAAAAACTAAAATATTTTAGGGTGGGGGTAGATATCACAGTGGTTATGCAAAGAGACTCTCATGCCTGAGGCTCCGAAGTCTCAGGTTCAATCCCCCGCACAACAATAAGCCAGAGCTGTGCAGTGCTCTGGTGTTCCTCTCTGTGTCTTTCTCTCTCTGCATCTCTCTCAAAAATAAAATAAATGAAATACTTTAAAAAGAAAAAAAAGAAAAAGAAAAAAAGAAAATATTAGGGGGTCAGGCGGTAGCGCAGGTGTGAAGCACAGAGACCGGCGGAAGGATCCCGGTTCGAGCCCCCAGGACCCCACCTGCAGGGGAGTCGCTTCACCTGAAGCAGGTCTGCAGGTGTCTGTCTCTCTCTCTTCTATCTCCTGTCCTCTCTTCACTTCTCTCTGTCCTATCCAACAACAACATCAAGGGCAACAATAACAATAACAACGGCAACAAGGACAACAAAATGGAAAATAATGTCCTCCAGGAGCAGTGGATTCGTAGTGCCGGCACCAAGCCCCAGCAATAACCCTGGAGGCTAAATAAATAAATAAGTAAATAAAATGAAATATTTTAGGGCTGAAGAGACAGCATAATGGTTATGCATTCTTTTCATGCCTGAGGCTCTAGGTTCAATCCACAGCTCCATCATCAGCCAGAGCTGAGCAGGGCTCTGGTAAAACAAAACAGAACATATTTTTAAATATAAATTAAATAAGATAAAGGGGGGCCAGGCTGTAGCGCAGTGAGTTAAACGCCCCCGGCTCCCCACCTGCAGAGGAGTCGCTTCACAGGCGGTGAAGCAGGTCTGCAGGTGTCTGTCTTTCTCTCCCCCACTCTGTCTTCCCCTCCTCTCTCCATTTCTCTCTGTCCTGTCCAACAACAACAATGGGAAAAGATGGCCACTAGGAGCAGTGGATTCATAGTGCAGGCGCTGAACCCCAGTGGTAACCCTGGAGGCAAAAGAAAGAAAGAAAGAAAGAAAGAAAGAAAGAGAGAGAGAGAGAGAGAGAGAGAGAAAGAAAGAAAGAAAGAGAGAAAGAAAGAAAGAAAGAAAGAGAGAGAGAGAGAAAGAGAGAAAGAAAGAAAGAGAAAGAAAGAAAGAAAGAAAGAAAGAAAGAAAGAAAGAAAGAAAGAAAAAGCTGAGGACACAGCACAGTGGTTCTGCAAATAGACTCTCCTGCCTGAGGCTCTAAGGTCCCAGGTTCAATCCCCAACACTACCATCAGCCAGAGCTGAGCAGGGCTCTGGTCTCTATCTGTCTCTGTGTGTAAGTGTGTCTTTCTCTGTATCTCTCTCTATCTTTCTCTCTCTCGTTAAAATAAAATACTTAGAAAGCAACAGATGGGCAGAAAGACAGAGTCTGAGGGCTGAGCGCTCTGAAGGAAGCCGTGCTCGGACACACAGGGCACAGGGCACAGCCCTCACCTTCTCTCCACCACAGCTCTGCCATGTGGGCTGGATGAGATGGACCACGGAGGCTCAGAGGTGCCTTGGGACTTGCTGATCATTTCCACATCCCGTGCCCCCGCCCCAGCCCTGCCCCTCCAGTCCCTGCAGGCTCAGCCCGGCCTTCCCGTCCCCCGCTCCTGTCCCTTCCCTGTGAGCTCCCACTGTGGGACCAGATCTGTCAAGCAAAGGGAAGACGAGGAGAGGTCATTGTTTCTAGCCATTTGCAAGAATATCGGAGTTAAAAATGGAAGATTTGTCGCTTCCGTGGTGGTGGGGGGGCGGGGAGGGGAAGCATTGTTAGGTGCTGGTAATGTAAAAACATAAGTATGCTGTTATTTATGTAATTAGTTACTGCTTTCATTATGGGCGCAGTCTTAATGGTTATAGTATTTATGTATAATTACCTTAATATTCACTGAAATTTCCAAGTAGCTCCCTAATTAACTGTCTCAAATATATAATTACGTTGCATCTTTACGCAAGACTTGCCTAATTAATGCAGTTACACCACTTCCTTTGTGGATGTGCATTATGAAGTGCTCTCTGCATCATTCTTCTGACTTCTTGTAATTCACGCTTTACAAAAACGAAGACCCCAAATTAGAAACCTTCACAAGTAGCCGGTCCAGCGGCCAGGCAGAGGTTCCGAGTGGGGCTGGAACGAGACAAGGACTCGCTGGGCCATTCTGGGTTTGAAGCACCTCCCGGCACGGAGGTGAGGGGGAGGCAGGACACAGGGAGCACTGGAGCGGACACTCCACGAGGCCTCACGCGGCCTGGACTCTGCACGGCCACTGCCAGCACCAGCCACCGGCCACACGTCTGGTCCTCAGCACAGCCCCCCCCCCCCCAATATATAAGTCAGAGAGGCCCAGTGACAACTGTCTCCTTGAAAGGTTCTGCAAGGATGATGTTCTCCCAGGAGCAGGGGTGTAGTCTGGAGGGCTTCCTGGAGGTGTTGCAGGCAGGCAGCTTCTTCCAGCTGTCCCACCTCGTGGGCTTTGCCATGAGCGAGGCCCCGGGTTCCAGCCCCAGAATATGAAGGAGCAGCACTGCTCTCTGTGTGGAGGGACGCAAGGCCTGGGCTCGTAGCCCACGGCTGCGAAAGGTGCCATGAAGCTGCCCGGCTTTTGGGCCGCATGCTTAGGGTTGGGCACAGCACTGAGACCCCAGGAACAGAGGACAGTCCCAGAGCACTGAGCCGAGACAGAGGGCAGGAAGACGGGCAAATCAGAGGGTGCGGGCCGTCCCCATGAAGAGAAGAGAATGGACAGAAATGAGAGGGGGGCAGTGGGATGCATTGGATCGACCTTCTCGTGGTGCATCCCGTGAGTCCCCATTCATCGGGGAAACTGACGATCCTTCCTAGCCGACTGAATCCACACGGATCCCAGTCACTTTCAAAGCCAGCAACAAGCAGCTCCTGACAGCTTTCAACCTGACGCTGTTGACTGGCTACGGAAGAAGGGCAAACGCTAGAAGAAGAAGAAGAACAGGGGGGCAGTGACCGGAGGCCAGGGGAGGGGTCTGGCCCGGGAGGCTCACTCGGTGCAGAGGTTCTGGGGCCCTGGAACCTCTCTATCCCAGCCGGCCCCCAGCCCCAAGAGTGGTGTCGGGAAGTGGGGGCACCCAGCCCACGCTGCTGAGTCATAAACTTGACTCTGGTCTCACTGTGTCACTGCCCACCTCTGAGATGCCCCACCAACACACGCACACGCACCACCACGCGGAGCCCCCACCCCCAGCTCTGCTGCACGGGCTACCCTCCGGTTCCAGCCTAAGAGACTCGGCCATAACGGAACTGAATTCCAAGTCAAAAAGTGGCCCCTGGGGCTGGGGAGATGGAGTGGTAGTGGCCAGGCCTAACCCTCAGCACCTCCTCAAGCCAGAACAGGGGCTGGAGTTTCTCTCCCCCACCTCCCATGAACATAAATAAGTAGAATCATCTTCTTTAGTATTTTTATAATTTTTATAAAAAAGTTATTATCTTTATTTATCGGATAAAGACATCCAGAAATTGGGAGCAAGGGGGAGACAGAGAGGGAGAGAGGCAGAGAGACACCTGCAGCCCTGTTTCACCACTCGCAAAGCTTGCCCCCTGCAGGTGGGGACCAGGGGCTTGAACCCGGGTCCTTGCTCACAGTAATGTGAGCGCTCAACCAGGTGCGCCACCAGTTGGCCCGTTTGTTTTGTTTTTTTTTGTTGCCAGATCCCTACTCAGCTTATAGGAGAGCTGGAAACTGAACATGGGGCCTTGGTGCCTCGGGCATGAAAGTCTTTTTGCATAACCACTGAGCTATCTCCCCAGTCCTACTTGGTCATTTTTTGATAGAGACAGAAAGGAACTGAGAGAGAAAGGGAAGATAGAGAAGGAGAGAAAGAGAGAGACAGAGAGACCCCTGCAGCCCTGCTTCTCTGCTCCTGAAGCTTCCCCCTGCAGGTGGGGACCAGGGGCTTAAACCCAGGTCCTTGCATATTGTGACATGTTGCCGGGCTAGCGTGTGGGTGTTTCTTCCCGGGCACGTGCTCTCTGGGTTGGAGAGAACTCGACTGGAGCCAGCCTGGGCTGCTGCTGACTCAACGTCGTGGGAGAGAGACCAGGAACTCGTGGCAGAGCGGGAACGCAATACATCTTTATTGATCAGAGACAATGCTTTTATCTATTAGAAACGAAAGTGGCAAGTCGGAAAAAGAAACGGCTAGGAAAGGGGGTGGAGAAAAGGAAAGAGTGGGAAGGTAGAAAGCTTTCATAGCAACGGTTGCTAGAGTTTTAACTGGCAGGATTAATGTGCCCTGCAGGTAGAAAGAAGACAGATGAGGCAAAACAATGATCATGTAAATAGGCCACAGTGTCAACAATGGAGCATGGAGCAGGGGGGCTGCCCCACAACATGTGTGCTCCACCAGGTGTGCCACTACCTGGCCCCAGAAAATCATTTTAGGGAAAAGAAAATTAAAGAAGAAAGTGGCCTCTCCCCTCTCGGCATGCACCCAAAGCACGCAGGTGGGCTTATGCAAACAGCTCCACGCAGCACAGCCACGCAGGGAAGCTGCGGGAGCCACGGCGCCTCCTCACCCAGGAGCGACGGAGGAGGCGCCATGAGCACAGCCTGGGTGTCTGTCTCTTGCTAGAGGAAAAGATGAGATCTTACCATGTGCAGCAAAATGGGAGGAGCCTGGGGCACAGGCACGAAGCAGAGCAAGTCAGGAGGAAGGGACTTCGGCCCCCAGTGCGTGCGGCCTGACGGGACAGAATGACAAGGGAAATGGTCGCGTGTGCACTGACAGCAGTGCCCAGATCACCGGAGGGCTGCAGGGAGGCAGGTGGGCTCCTTGTGTTGTTTTGAAAATGAACGAAAAAGGGGATTATAAATGAGTGGAGGGAGTCGGGCGGTGGCGCAGCGGGTTAAGCGCAGGTGGTGCAAAGCACAGGGACCGGCGTAAGGATCCCGGTTTGAGCCCCTGGCTCCCCACCTGCAGGGGGGTCGCTTCACAGGCGGTGAAGCAGGTCTGCAGGTGTCTGTCTTTCTCTCCCCCCTCTCTCTGTCTTCCCCTCCTCTCTCCATTTCTCTCTGTCCTATCCAACAACGACGACATCAACTACAACAACAATAAAAAATAAAAAAAAAGACAACAAGGGCAACAAAAGGGAAGATAAATAAATAAAATTACAAAAAAAATTCTTTAAAAAAAAATGAGTGGAGAGCAGACACTTCAAACATGCCCTGTGGGACCTGGGCCAGGTGGATGGGGGAAACCGTTAATTTTATTCTAAGATTTTTCTTCAAATCTGGGAGCTACTCTCTGACCTAATTCAACTTCCTAGCCCTTTCCTCAACTCTGACACCGTCTTCTCAGACTATTTTTGTCCAACTCCATGTCAGCTGTCAAACTCAAGCAAACACTAAGATAGTCACAGGCCTCTAGGAACATGCCTAAAATGGATTTCCAAGCTCCTTTCTACCCTAAGATCACTATTCGCATCTGCTCTGTTCCTACTTTTTGGTTCCTGTTCATTAATCATTTTGTCCTTCTTCATATGTTAACACCTTTCAGCCACCAAATTGCAGACACTATCAAAATTCCATCCTGCCTTCCCTGGGCAGACACCCTTACTCGTGTGTCCCAGAACCTCCCCTCCCCAGAGCCCTGCCCCACTAGGGACAGACAGAGACAGGCTGGGGGTGTGGATCCACCTGCCAACACCCATGTCCAGTGGAGAAGCAGTGACAGAAGCCAGAACTCCCACCTTCTGCTCCCCATAAAGAATCTGGGTCCACACTCCCAGTGAGGGAGAAATGTTAGGGGGAGATGACCAGAGGGCTCTGAACTCCAACTCTATCAGGACCCAGAGAGAGAGATTTTGGAGGTATTAGTAGGCGTATATGTGATTTGAAAAGAAGATGGCACCACAGAAAAATAAAAAAGGACAAATACAGATAGCTGTAGAAATAATAGTTAACTCTTATCTGCAACCTTGGGAGGATGGCTGTAGCTTCCAGTGGAGGGACTGGGGACACAGAACTCTGGAGGCAGGAACGGTGTGGAGTTATACCTGTTACCCTGTGATTTTGTAAGTCAATATCAAATCACAAATAAAGTAAAATAAAATAGAAGTTCACCCTATCCCGCACCACACGTCAGTACATCAGAGGCGCACACACAGCGACAGCTACTTTCATGTCTGTGGGTTCAGGTCCCATAAGTGGCTTCTTCCAGGAAAGGACGTCCAGTGACAAAGAGGAGGTGGAAAGTTACCCCCCACCCCAGGACGGTGAGAGGAGGCTCTGGCTCTGTGGTGGAGAGGAACAAAGCCCACCCTCCAGAGAGGGCCCCCTGGTCTGGAGAAGACAGCAAGCCTGCCGTGGCGGAATCGGGTCCGAGACAGCTGGGCCAGGTGTCCCCTGCTGCTTCCTTGCCCTTTCCAGCAATGTCATGGGAATACAGGCCACCCAAGTGACACCTCCATTTCCCAGACTCCCTTGCACCTCATGGCACCAGGTGACCAGCTCCGGCCAACAGGACTGTAGACAGGAAAGTTGTGTGCCTGACTGGGCCCACAGAGACCTGTCAGTCATCAGGCCTCCGAGGACCACATCTTCCTTCCTTCCGCCCTTTTCTCCTCAGTGCTGCTGGCTAGAATGCAGGCCTGTGGCTGACGTGACAGCAGCCACTCTGGGCCATGAGTAGCAGGTTCGTCTTGAGGCTGGGAGAGCAGTGGAACAGAAGAGCTGGGTCCTGACAGCCGGGCCCCATCCGGGCCGCGTCCCTGGACCCTCACTTGAGTGAGGAAAAAAAAAAGTCCACCCATTTGACGGAGGCCACTGTTATTAGGGATTTCCGCCAGTCCCTGCTAACCCAGCGACCTCTCACTATGTATTAGCTCCACCCGCCATGCTCTCCAGGCCCTGGGATGGGGTCCTGGTCCGAGCTCTGGGCAGGAGTGGCCACATGGCTGGGCGCCCAGGAAGGGGCAGTGGTGGACTGAGCCGTGGGCACCTGGGCTGGCACCAGGCCGCTCCCGGGGTGGGCGGAGGCCCCGTCACCACACCCACGCTGCACACGGGACTCTCTGGGGTGGCCCTGGACACAAGCTGGGACACGTGCATGGAAAACTCTTTTTTTTTTTTTTTCCAATATAGGATTTTTCCATTTTCTTTCTTTTTTTTTTTTCCTCACAGATCTTGTGATGTGCAGATAGTGACCAAAATAACTAGCGGCTGCAACATCTGGGAGGCCAGACGGAGGCAGGAAAGACAGAGCAGGAGGGGATAGCCCGTGAAAACAGGAAGCACGGAGGGGCAGTGAGGAGATGTCAAAACAAAGGCGGCCTGGCATGGCAGGCGGGGGACAGGGAGAGCAATGGAGAGGCCGGGGCTGGGGGCAGGTTCCTCTGGGGTCACAGAGCACTGGGGGCGGGGGGCGGGCTGAGGGGGGCACCTCTGTCCCGCAGACACACAGCCTCCTTCCAAGGAGACTCAGCGCCCAGTACCCCTTCGGACCTGGCCTGTGAGCCCAGCACCCAGACGCAAGCACGCAGCCAGGCTGCAGTGTCACTGGGAGATGGGGACGGAGGCCTTGTGCTGCCTTGTCTCCAGAGGCCCTCAGGCATGGATGCTGGGCCGGGGAGACAGCTCAGCCGAGAGAGCGCAGGTCTGAGGCTCCTGGTCTGACTGGAGTGGAGTTCCGGCTCCTCGCTCAAGGAAATGAATGGTGTGCACGCGTCTGAGAAGTACACATGCCACTCGGTCCACTGCCCGGCCCAGGGTGACCTCGGACCCTGTCCTGGCCACGCCCCACTCTGCCAGTGTCCACCTGAGCCCGGGGCTCCCCAGGACCTCGCACAGAGGACGGTGGGTGGGACTACTGGTAGGGGCCTAAGAGCCGGGCTGGGCCTGGATTCATGTCCACCCTCTCCTGCAGACACTGTCAGACAGACAGAGCGCCCGCCCGGGTCTGAGCCCAGAAGGGGCCGCGGCCGCCTGCTGTGAGCTCAGCATCTGCTTCTCCTCAGCCTCAGCTCAGGGGGAATACAAAAAAGCCCCCCCACTCCTCCATCGGGGTGCAAGGCAGGCTTCAGTGCTGCTGGGCCTGAGCCCCTCACTTCAGCCGGAAAGTTCCTGAGAAGAAGCTAAGTGCTGGAACCCCAGAGCCGGAGACACACACCTGCAGCCCTCGCCAGGTCCCGGCTCCAGCAGAGGGTCCAGGGAGGAAGCCAGGCAGCAGCTGTCCCCACGACTTCACGAAGTGTCCACGACCCTCCAAACTGGCCACCACTGCCCAGCCACATCAGTGTGTGCGCTCTCCCAAAACTCACACGAATCACCGTGCGGCCCAGCAAGCCCACTCAGGCATTTCTCCAGTGGACACGCAAACACTCATCAGAAGGGACGCGTGCAGCCTGTGCTCACGGCCGCAATTTCCCAACAGCCAGAGAGTGGACGCAGCCTAGATGCCCGTCAGCAGATGACTGGCTAGAGACGTTATGGGACAGATACTCCATGGGATACTACTTTGCCATCAAAAAGAACATATTGTGTCCTTTGGGACAAAATGAATGGGACTGGAAGTGATGATGCTTAGTGAAATAAGGAAAGAGATGAAAGACAACTTCTCTAGAATCTAGAGAACTGAGACACACGAACTTAAACCCACACACGTACACACAGGCAAGCAAACTGTTCTTTTTTTTATTTTTTTTTAACCAGAGCACTGCTCAGCTCTGGCTTCTGGTGTAGGGGATTGAACCTGGGACTTGAGAACCTCAGGCCTGAAAGTCTCTTTGCATAACCCTTATGCTATACCCCCACCCAAGCAAACAGTTCTAAACCTTGTGAGAACTCTGACAGTGATCTGTGGGAGGTGGGAGGGTAAGGACACAGAGCTCTGGGGGTGGGGGGGGGTGGAAATCTACCTTGTGACATTACAATCTTGTAACCCACGACTCGCCACAAATATAAAATGGGGGGAAAAGACCTGAGGCCCAGGGAAAGAAAGGTAACCATGGAGCCTCCCGCCATCTCTGCCCCCAGTCTAACGCACCAGGTCGCCCACATGCTGGGAAGGTGGAGTCACCAGGCACCCGGGACCTATAGGAACCTGACACCTCAGGGGCACAAGGACCAAGGGGTGCTTCTCTCTAGAAGCTTCCAAACTGTGTGGGCTCCTGGTTCCTGACCCCTCCTGAGCTCCGCGAGCATGGTGTCCGGCGCATCTCAAAGATGCACCCTCAAAGAGCACCTGGCGTGGGGAGGCCGGGGTGGGGGGAAGGCAGGGCGGTGCGCAGGGCGGTCCGTGGACTGAGGCAGCCGAGACTCGGCCTGGGCAGGTGGGCACCACAGGAGCGGTGGGTCAGCTTCTCCTAGTCCCACGGGAACCTTCTCCTCTGCTGAGAGCTCCAGGGAGGGCGGACGGCTAAGGGAGGCAGCCTGGCCACACTGGCCAGTGGGAACGGCCCCCAGGAGGCCGCAGCCGAGCCAGGAGAGGGCTCTGGTGGGGCCTTCCACACAAAGCCGCCTCCTTCTCAAACCCCTCTCACTTCAGGCTCCTTTGAGAGAGAGCCAAGACTCCTTCCCCGGCCAGGCTGTGTGAAAGGCTGGGCGGGGGAGAAGGGGAGACCCCACTGGAGGAAGGGCCCAGACAGCTGTCTGCCCAGGCCCAGAAGAATGCCTCTCCCACTTTGGGAGAAAGAAAACAAACAAACAAACAAAAAGATCTGAGGCCCAGGGGGAAAAGAAAGGTAACCATGGAGCCTCCCGCCATCTCCGCCCCCAGAGGGCAAGTTCCTCTTTGTTCTGGTGGGGGGACCAGACACCCACATTGAATACTCTGGGGAGGCCTCCAGGCGGATATGGACAGACAGACCTGCCACTGGTTTCCTGGAGGAACAACGGCACCCTGAGACGGGCTGGGGGTCTGAGGCCTGGCCTTCCCCCTGACAGCTCCCCAAAACTTCTAAGCCTGGAGCTGGGCCACTCCCCTGAGGCCTGACCCCACCCTCCAGCAGCCTGTGGGGAGCCCTGGGGGTTGAGGGCACTGAGGTTGGAAAGGAGCTTGAGGTCACTGGGAGAAGTCTCCCCCCAGATCCTGAGCTTCCCCGGAGGGAGACAACTGAGCCCCATGACAGATTCTTTCAAGAAAAGCTCCATTAAAAAAAGAACGTGTGGGAGGCGGGTGGTGGCGCAGCGGGTTAAGCGCAGGTGGCGCTAAGCGCAAGGACCGGCGTAAGGATCCCGGTTCCAGCCCCCGGCTCCCCACCTGCAGGGGAGTCGCTTCACAGGCGGTGAAGCAGGTCTGCAGGTGTCCGTCTTTCTCTCCCCCTCTCTGTCTTCCCCTCCTCTCTCCATCTCTCTCTGTCCTATCCGACAACATCAATAACCACAACAATATTAAATAACAAGGGCAGCAAAAAGGAAAATAAATAAATAAATAAAAATTTTAAAAAGAACGTCTGTCGGGTTCCGTTTCTGAATGAGCCAAGTGGCCCCTGATAAGAGTGCGTTCAGCAGCTGCTCATAGGAGGGTCCAGCTGTGGGGGGCAGCATGGGGGCACTCTCTCCGTGGGCCCCTAGCAAGGGGGTGACAGCAGCAGGGGCCGGACCTTTCCGGGGTCTCTCCTGAGCAGCTGGGCCACGCATCCCCTCCCTTCCTGGAGCTCAGCCCTGCTCTGCACGTGATGTGTCACCATCCACAGAGGCCTGGCCCTCCGTGATGTCTGGCGCGATGGGGGAACTTCTCCCCCTCACTGCCAGGGGTCTTCCTCCCCCTCCCTCCCCGCTCCCCCTCCTCTCGCATGGCCAGGACCTCAGTTCCCACCAGGCCCAGAGATCGCACGGGACCCCAAGGTTGAGGGACAGCTGACGCCCCCAGCTCCACTGAAGGGTCACGGCAAAGGTGGCAGACGTGGGAAAAGAAGTAGCCCTCCTGTGCCAGGAGGCGCCATCTTGCCTGCTCACCAAAACAATGCCAGAGCTCAAAAAGTCCCCCCCCCCACTTCCAGGCCACTGTCCCCACCAGCTGGTCCCGCTGAAGGAAAACGGGGCTCAGCCCCTCAGCACACTGGCTGGGGTGCTGTAGACCCCAGTGGGTGGGCACTCGCTGAAAGATTCAGACTGTCAGGGACCGTGTCTGCCCTCGTGGGACCGACTAGCTAAGAACAGGAGATGAGAAACACGTGAGTGACATCAAAATCTGTGCCGACAGCAGGACACTCAGAAGTAACAGGTCACGTAGAAAGGAAGAGAAGGCAGGAGCATAGGGGAAAAACGGGCAAATATATTTACACAGAGAGAGAAGGTTGGTTATAGAAATAATAGTCAAGGGAGCCGGGCAGTAGCGCAGCGGGTTAAGCGCACGTGGCACAAAGCGCAAGGACCGGCCTAAGGATCTCGGTTCGAGCCCCCGGCTCCCCACCTGCAGGGGAGTCGCTCCACAGGCGGTGAAGCAGGTCTGCAGGTGTCTGTCTTTCTCTCCCCCTCTCTGTCTTTCCCTCCTCTCTCCATTTCTCTCTGTCCTATCCAACAACGACGACATCAATAACAACAACAATAATAACTAAAACAATAAAGCAACAAGGGCAACAAAAGGGAAAATAAATAAATAATTTTTTTAATTTAATTTTTTTTAAAAAAATCAAAAAGAAAGAAAGAAAGAAAGTCAGCCCATATCTGTGACCATGGGAAGACCACTGCAGTTTCCAATGGAGGGAATGGGAACGCAGAGCCCTGGTGGAGGGAACGGTGTGGAGCTATACTCCTATTCTCTAATCATTTTGTACATCAGTATTAAGTCACTAATAATTAATGGGGGCAGATAAGATAGCACGCTGGTTATACAAAGCAACTCTCATACTTGAGGCTCCAATGTCCCAGGTTCCATCCCCACCACCATAAGCCAGAGCTGAGCAGTGCTCTGGTTTAAAAAAAGGGGGAGGGCCAGGTGGTGGCCCACCTGGTTAAGCACACACGTCACCAAGTACAAGGAAGCAGGTTTGAGCCCCCGCTGCCCACCTGCACGGGGGAAGCTTCATGAGCAGTGAAGCAGGGCTGCAGGTGTCTGTCTCTCTCTTTTTCTGTCCCTGTCTATCTCCTCCTCCTCTCTCAATTTCTCTGTCTCGTCTAATAAAACAGAAAGGCAGGGGAAGGAAGGAGAGGCTGTCGAGAGTAGTGGAGAGTAGTGGATTCTGCCAGCATCAAGCACTAGCCACGACCCTGGTGGCAGTAAAAATGTCCCAGTAGCGCTGATCCACTAGATCCACTAGAGACGTCAGAACCACCGCAGGGGACAGCAGAGCAGGGCAGGGTCGCTGTTGTGGAGAGAGGCCCCTCCCTCCCTCTCACTCTTCATTTTAAAAGAAGGCCCTCCTTTTAAAAATCGCAGGGTTTAGGTCGCTGAGAAAGTAAAAGAAGGTGCCTTCCCCTCTTTGATTTTCCCCACCGCTAGCAGGCGGAGGTCAGTCATTATTATTTTCCTCCCAAATATCTCTTCCCTGCCGGGGCTTCTTCTAAGTCCCCCCACGGACACCCTACTAGCAACGCAGGCTGGGAGGCCGGGAGAGCCCCCAGGACGTGTGGACCACCCACAGGTCGGGCACCAGACCAAGAGCAGGAGGGGATCCCGGGATGGGGCTCGGGGCAGCACTCTCTCTCCGGGGCTCTTCCCCAAGCGGGAACCTTTCTCTAAGCAGATTAAGACCCGGCCTGGGGCAGGGATGGCGTCCAGGAAGTCAAGTGAGTCCTTTCCCTCCTCCCAGCCCTGCACCCTGCAGGGACCCACCCCACCCCACCCCACCCCCCATTTCCTAAGTTTCCCCAAGGAGCTGGACAAGGGGGGTTTTATTCAAAGGAGAGACAAAGAAATAAAAAGAAAGAGAAAAAGAAAGAGAGAGAAAAGTGGGCAGAGAAAGAGAAAGAGAAAAAGAACAAGAAGAGAAAGAAAAAAAAAAAGAGGAAGGAACAAAAAATTGGGACAGGCCAGATGAAACGGATCTGATCTGAATGCATATGGCGCTAGGACTCATACAAGCATCATCGGAGAGGGACCCGGATCAAATCAATGGCGAGGCCTGACAAAGAGAAGAATGGCTGATGTGCGGAGCCATCTGGTTTGGAGAACACCCAAATGTGTGTGGATCCGCGGGGCCAAGCTACCAGCTATTCTAAGACGCCCCGTTCCAGGAGTGGCCTGACGCGGGCGGCACAATCAGTCCCTCTCACCATCACTTTGGCTGCAACTTTTTTGTGCAATTAAGTAATTTATTCCTTTCTTCAGCCTCCTGATTCTAATAAAGCTGAGCCGCAAACACGCCTTGGTCGCGGCTATTCAAGGGGCCTGATTGCGTCTGGCAGGGAGCTCTGCGGACCCTGGAGAGGAAGCCGGGAGAGGAGGGTATTGTTGGGGGGGGGGGTAATAGGTGAAGACCTGCCTCTCTTGACCTATAATACATTAGTGTCAGTCAACATTTGGCCGCCTTCGGATGATTAGCAATGAAGATGAATCAGGCAAAGGAGAGGGAGCGAGGACTGCGGCGGGCTGCATGCATCTGCATGCTGATGAGCCGGGCTTTGTCTGCGTGTCTAATTATTATGACACATTATGTCTTCATCTGCAAGACTCGTGCCCGTCTTGCTCTGAACGCGGAGGAGCAGGGGAGGGGAGTGCGTTGTATTGACTCAACATGTAACTTTTATTTTTGTGTTTGCTTTAATTAAATACATATTTGATTGCCTTTGACTGCTGTCTTTTTTATTCCCCACCTCTTCCGGGGTTTTTTTTGTTTGTTTGTTTTTTTGCTTTTATTTGTTTTGTGTTGTTGACAAACACGCAGGTAATCTCCCTTTCTCGCTTTCCCAGCCTGTGGTGCTCCAGCTGCACCCTGCCCTATGGCCTCTCTCTCCCTCTCTCTCCCTCTCTCTCTCTC